>NC_068286.1:20446561-20746561 GCF_025860055.1 Xyrauchen texanus | reverse complement strand
AAAAAAAATAATAATAATAATATATATATATATATATATATATATATATATATATATATATATATATATATATATATATATATATATATATATAACATTTATTTAAAATGTGAACCTTCCTGGCCAGCTACTGAATTACATTAAATCTTCCCATACAGAAACCCCCAAATCAGAACAATTAATATGGTGATATAGCCTTTTCATGCATATCACTAAATAAGTCATACATAAATCAGATGGGAGTGTAGACAAATAATAATAAAAAAGATTTATTGAGAATTATATTTTATTATACTTTACTACATAGTAACCACAAAGTAACTTCATTCAAAATCAGTCATTCAACGACTGTATTCAGAAAATAGTGATTCATAGAGGTGTATGTGTTATTACACTTCATCATACAGTAACAACTACAATGCAACCTGATTAAAAATCAGTCATCAACACACATGCACACAGACACACACACAATCTTCTGTTTTATGCATAGCACTGAACCAGCCGGCTGTTCCCCACTCAGGGCTGGTCTCCAGCAGGCTGCCTACTGTTGGACAAGTTCGTTCTTTCACACCTCTATGGTGTTAGGAGGACTGTATCCTCCCTCATGCCATGCTGCCATCCTCCTCGCAACCATCCACACGTGCAGCTCGTTACTGTGGTAATTAGCACAGGTCCAAATTACACCACTTTGCCTCAGGTGACTGACACACACTTTGTAGTTTGCTCATTAGAATATGTCTGCCTCATTGTCCCCCCTCAAAGTCCACTGAGAGGCTTTGCTCAACTGTAAACTTTTGGACCTCAGTGGTTATGTGTGCACCATAGTAAAAGTGATGAGAGGTTCTCATCCACATATAGGGGTCCAATATAATGTTTTCTTAAATAAACTGAAAAATTTTACAGTTGTAACCTTAAGGAGCTATTTCTACCTGATCTGACCGTTAAAAATACTGTTGTCGATATAGCCTAACATATTCAGTTTTATTCAGCCATATTAAATAATATTTTTGACTTGCATATAGGCTGTTCATTTAAATGATAGCGCACATAGAACCATTTTTAGGTTACTTACACTGAAAAAAAAATAAAAAAAAATCATTTGTTAGCTCAACAGCTAACGTATGAAAATAAATCTACTTCTTCTAAAGAAACATAAAATATTTTTGGCTTTATTTAATATGCATTAATGTGCACATCCAGAAATAGCAATTATAGGTGAACTTAAATAATAATTGTGAGTTCTTAGAATTCTTTTGCTTAAAAATCCATAAAATTAAAATGTCAAGTACTACTAACTCAAACGATCAAGTACAGAACTGAGGTTGTGGGGAATACCCATAAGCACCTGTGCTTGAATAATTTAAGCATGTTTATTTGGTCAAAAGAAACTTATTGGGGCATATAATTTGTTGTTATTAAGAATTCATGGAGCGTTTTAGCTCTTTTTGGTATTATTGCTGTTGTTTTGCTGTAATTAGTTGTAAACTCACCATTAGGTGATTAATGTTCCCTTTGGTGAAGTTGGATTCTGTTCATTTTACTTTGTGCAAATGAATGTGCATAGCTAAGGCGCAGTTTTATCTGCACTTCTTAGGGAAATCAAGTTTAAAGGAATAGTTCAACCAAAAATGAAAAATCTCTCATTATTTACTGACCCTTATGATATCCCCAAATATTGACATTTTTTGCACCAAAAGTGATTGTGTTGCTTTAGAATACATTAATTTAGCTGGTGTCATATCGATGACATTTATCCTGTCTGTCTGTGATTTATGGAGCTTCAAAAGATAAATTTCCATTCACTTGCATTTTAAGGGCCTACTGAGCTAAGTTATTTTTCAGTTTTTCTTCAAATGTGTTCTGGTGAAGAAAGAAAGTCATAAACACCTGGGCCTTCATGAGGGTGAATAAATAATGAGAGAATTTTCATTTTCATTTTTAGGTCAACGTTCCCTTTAATGACCTTGGGCATTATTTTCTTTTGAGACAATTCAATTAATTAGAATCAATAAATGTAAATTAGAAACAATTTGCTAAATCTTAATCATGTGACATACCTTTTTAAGTAAATAAAGTTGAATGAACTGATGCATTTGTGTATATCTAACAAAGGTTCAATACATGTATATTTTAAGTAAATCCAACACATAATGTTTTCAGTGTACTTTTTGCAGTGTATTTCTATACAGCTCAACATTTGTCATGTCTCAAAAATCCAGCTCATTCCCCTTTATCTTGAACTAATATAGAGTAATATAACGTTTAATATTTGGTTACACATTTTATGGCCATCTTACAAAATCTCCCCTGTATGTGTGTGTGCTGCTTGTTATTGTTTAAGATTAGTTTAGTCACCATGGCGAGGTCACGGTCTGTTCTGTAACCCCGCCGATGCCAGGCAGCTGAGGTAATGCCTGCAAGCAGACAATCTGCTGATAGTAGTCATGGCAACAGCAGCATGACCTCACACTTGGTAGCAACCTAAAGGTCACCTAACAGACATCATGTTTAAATGGGCACTCTATGAAACAGTCTTGACAGTGACAAACATCTGCGAAAGAAAGGAGACCATTTCCATTGACATATCTGTTTCTATTCAATACTTTTAACACTTTCATTCACACTGAAGAGTAGCTTTACAAATTAAGATGTCATACAGACACTCACAGGTATTTGTAAACCACTAATTCATACTTAAAAAAACATTAGCATTCATTAGCATGTTATGTTGTCATGTTATCATAGGTTTCAGTGTTACACCTTCTTAAATTCTTTTTTATTTTATCTGCATTGCAGATAAGAAAAATACAATTCTGCTATTAGCCATGCTAAATTAATCTGATATCTTTCCTTGCCAAAATTTTAGGTAGTCTCAGACGTCCATCCAATTATGTTTCCTTTACGTTATTGATAAGCGAGATTGTTCTGCCGCTCTCTGAAGCAACTCATTTTGTCTGTTGCCGTTATTTCTACTTATTAAAATGTCTCAGCAGTGCAGGCTGTTAGAAAGCTAAATGAATTTCAGGTACTTCAGTAGTGGATAAAGGAGTTTGGATAAAGAGGTATATCTCTCCCTGAGGCCAAAAGTAGTGGTGTGGGTTACCTCTTTTTCAACTCCTTGCTGTGTCTTTCTCTTTGTTAGGAGGATGCAAGATTGTGTTAGGAACATTGAGTTGAACATACCATGAGAGGGTTAGTGACATGATTTTTTAGTGCCAACCAACCCCTGTAGCCAGCCAACCCCAGTCTCCCCTACTATGGCATACATCAAAGGACCATGTACTAACTCTGCAGGCAATTTATTTATTTATTTTAAGAGTAATTTTGTGAAACCATACATTTTTGCTACACAATATAGAAAAGAAAAAGCTTCTCAAAGTCACCAGAATTTAATACTTGCTGTTTGTGAAAAACAATTCTCACGAGGGTGAACCCCTTACTAAATAACACAACCATACTGTACTTTATAAGGTAAAGTAGTTTTGTATTAAATCATGTGTTTGTGGCCTGCATATAACTGAACATCGTCCAACAACACAGTGTTCCAGCCTATTTATCAAACGAAGAGATCGAATCCCTTCTGAAGGCTTGGTACGCTATGGACGACTCATATGGATTACTTTTATGACATTTTTGTGTGTTTTATTAAGCATTAAAGTGCATCTTTAAATGAGTCTCTATGTACTACCAATGTATTGAATTCAGCAAACATGACATTCATTAAGTAATTTTAATGTTTTCTGTTCCGCAGAAGAATGAAAGTCACATCAGTTTGAAACAACATTAGCGAACATGGTTGACCTATTCCTTTAATTTAAACTTGTATATGCCTATTAGTAGATAAACAGAACCCTTGATATGTTTAAAGACCTTAATTAGACAACAAGACTGGATCTTAACCCTTCCAAATCTTGTCTTGCCTTCCAAATTATCTCTAATTACCACATGGGACACAAGGGTCTCACAGATATATCTAACACTAGTAAATAATTATTGCGAAGTTCTTTTTAATTTGCCTGTGAACACAGTAAAGTGTTGATTACAAATTAACATAAATTATTTGCAGTGTAAGATAGGAATTTTCAAACTGAGGTCTGGCGAAGCCCAGGGGGCTGCAACGGGGCACTAGGGGGTCCGTGGATAAAAAAGTTTTTTCAAAATGCATTATAACAGTAAGGACAAAACACCAAATAAACACCATATCTACATATAATGTAGTATTTCTAAGTGTTCATCTGTCCTTTCTCGCAACATCCAAATGTTCAAGAATAATATGTGTAAGTTGAATATACTGTATATCTGGAAGTTTTTAATTGTCGCTGTTAACTTTTGCTTGCTCGTTTCTATTTTCTGTAAAACTGCTTAAGAACTATTTTTATTGTGAAAACTATTTGAATTTGAATAGAACAGAAAATGTTACTCCTATATTATAATATATATATATATATATATATATATATATATATATATATATATATATATATATATATATATATATATATAAAACATAAATTGGGATTCTGGGAAGAAAAAACTGTAAACTTAATACAAAGTAAATTATTTCTAATTACAATAATTAATTTTAGTTTCAAGATAACAAACTGTTGATGTTGTCCAACTGAAATTACCTTTTAAATAGTGAGATTATTACAGCAGAAAGCTGGTGCCAGTGTCTTCCCCGGCATGCCACCTGTCCCCCTTCCCTCTCTTCTCACTCCCAGCATGACAGAAGCAGGTGGTTGCCCTTACATTTTCTCTCTGACCTTTTGCACTGGTAGGATACCTCACAAAAAAAAGCCTGCAGACCCTGTGCAACAAACAAGATGCTTGGTCACAAGACTCAATTAGAACCAATGAGTTTTTATGTTATTGCCATATTTGCAATATTTGATTTAAGAGCGGTATTAATTAATTTATTTGATTTTATAGTGGGGGTTTTTCCGAGCGTGACAAACCGTAGACAGTATTCACTGTCAATACGGCAAATAACTATAAATTGAATAATTTAAGCATTTGGTCAAAAGAAACTTATTGGGGCATTTAATTTGTTGTTATTAAGAATTCATGGAGAGTTTTAGCTCTTTTTGGTATTATTGCTGTTGTTTTACTGTAATTAGTGCTTTACAAAATAACTTTGTAAAGCACTTTTTTTTTTAAATCAATTCAAGGCCCTGATGCTGGCATACAAAACAGTCACTGGGTCTGCTCCAGCATACCTAAAAACATTTATGCAGAGCTACGTTCCCACCAGAAGCCTGCGGTCGGCTAAGGAACGTCGCCTTGTCGTACCAAAACAAAGAGGCACCAAAACACTTTCCCGGACTTTCAGTTTCATCATACCACGGTGGCGGAATGACCTTCCCAACTCAATCCGGGAAGCTAACTCACTCTCTATCTTCAAAAAACAGCTAAAAACACATCTTTTCCAAAAGCACTTAACCGGTCACTAAAAAATAAAAAAATAACAATTATTTACATTTCTTGTTGCACTTAAATCTGTTTTGTATACTATTCTGATGATAGTGAAACTTAATAATATGGCACTTTTCGTACCACTGTCTCCTTAAGATGATTCGCTTATGTTTTCCTCTTTTGTAAGTCACTTTGGATAAAAGCGTCTGCCAAATGAATAAATGTAAATGTAAATGTAAATCACATTTTGTGTTCCACATTTTGTGTTCCACAGAAAGTCATATGACTAAGTAATGAGTGACAGAAGTTTCATTTTTAGCTGAGCTATTACTTTAATGGGAAAAGGAATGTTAAGTCTGCTACAGTTATATTGTTTAAGCACACATAGCAGTGACTGGTGACCCCCAAGAATGAAATTAGTCTTGAAGAGCAGATTTCTTCTTCTTCCTCCTCTCCTGAAAGCTATGACAGAGTTGGTCAACCCCTTTCTTGGCCTTTGTCTCTGATCTACCTCAGTCCTCCAGCAGATTCTTTGAGCTGCACTGGTTGTCAAAAATGATGATCTTTATTTTAATGCATGTTGGCAGGGTGACAGGACATTTAGAATGAAAGGATGTATAGTCCATTTCTTTGTCTTAAAAAAAAGTTGTTGAACTGGAAAACACTTATAGACGTAATATTTAAAAAATATTGTCTGATATCTGGAAAATGTGATTAGGTAATTTGTTTGAAAATTTTTCTTATTATAATTTAGGTGCACTCAGTTTTCCCCCTCATTAAAACTTTTAAACCCTTAAGACTTGAATAGTACACTCACATGAGATGAAAACTAGTCGAGTAGCCTAATAAAAGCCAATGTATTTTACATTAGATTTCTGAAATGTATCCTACAGGGGAAATATATTTTATATTTACGAGAAAGCACTACCTCATTGGTCTGTAATCAGGTAATGCTTTTCTATCATGCTTCATCCACTCTGTCAGGTGTCAGCATAATCCAGGATGACTACCATATCAGCCAGCAGAATATAAAGAAAAAATTACAGAGTGCATATTTAATTGCATTTAGCAATAATAATTCTAATCAAATGTATTCATTTCACTCTGGATTTACCAGAACATCTGGGTTATTCTTAAGTTAAGATCACAGTATTGTCCATCTAAAACGCAGACCTTTTAATTTAGTCTAAGACCTCTTCTAACCAATTCCAGTTGCTCTTTAAAGCTCTGTGACCAAAAATAATTTCATAAAAGACAATTAGTTTGCAGTCATTTATTCTACCTTATAGAGTGTCTGACCCTCGGAGACTTTAATTTATTTTAATTACTTGATTACTGTTGCACATTTCATGCTTCTTTTGTCCTTAAAGAGTTTTTCAGGTAGTAGCCCTAAGCTAATGTAAAAAATCACCACCAATGACAAACAAACATTGTATGTTTTTGCATTTGTGTGTTTAGTGCATGTGCATTAGGTGGTTATACACTGATTATTATCACTTCTTGATAGTTGCAGGTCCCTGCTCGATTTTAATGCCATAGTATAATAGAATACTGCAACAATTTTGAGTAATGACCATATGAATTAGGCAAATGCTATTTGCACTAAGCACAAATAGTGATTGATGCTTATTAAACTACCAAATTAATCATCTTTGCACTATTTGCACATACAGAAGTGTTAGATATGGTGAAAATAGTGGCAGACATTATTTGTACCCCTCAATAAATAATAATATACAATAGAGTATAGTGGCATCACTGCAGTGTGTTTGTTGTGTTTATTTGTCCCACAGACACCATACACCAACTCAAATCCCTAAACCTAACCCTAAATGTCCCTTACAAAAATGAACCATGGTTTTACTGCAATAACCATAGTATTCCAATGTTTTTTATTAAATAAAATCATAGTAACCAAAACTATTAAACACGGTTACAATATGAACGGCATATTACTGAAGTACTTTTACTCCATGGTTAGTTGCATTAAAATGATGGCTTCTGCCAAAAAAAATGGAAAACATCTCAACTGTGGATTTTGAGTTATGATTCTAAGATGCAGAAAGCAATCTCAGCCCATGCAAGCTCTCTAAAGGCAATGATGTCACCATTTGCTATTCTTGCATCCATTTGAATTTTCATAGAATGTACCACTGAAATTTTTTTTAAATAATAGTACTTAGAAAACAACGCTGGCATTAATTTTATCAAACAACCTATGCCTAAGCCAACCTATGCCTAAGCCAACCTAAGCCTAGCTGTATATGACAAGAGGGGAAAACATTGGGGTCAACAGCCAATGCTATTGACGCAGCTTTTCATTGCATTAATTAATCAGATTGCACATTAATGTTTTTTTTATTGTATAAATAAATCATAAATGAGGGGAACCAGGGAAACTTTAATATTTTAATATAATACAGTTTGTAGGGCTTGAAATTCAGCACGGGATTGCAGGTTTTACGCACAAATTTCATCATAATTGCAAGTTCCAAGTTCATAATGTGGAAAAGTCCCGCAAACTTTTATTCACTTTGCAGTGCAGCTGTAGATGTTTCAGATGTTTAAACCTTTCTAAACCTGTTAATTCCACATTAAAATGACATTATACAACATCTCCGTAAGCGAGTGAAGCAATAAAACTATATTGTTCCTATTCATAATCAACAAAGATGTCAACATTGCAAGTGCGTGATGGTGAACACCTTTCATATCTTGATGCTCCCTCATAGTCATAATGCAGTGCATTTGCAAGAAAGTGAAGAAAAGACACATAAACACCTGTTACATCTCCCATTTCCATCTCTAGTTCAATTCAGTATATAAATAAAATAAAAATACCCTGCAATCTGATATTGTAATGATGTGAGGAAGAGGCAGACAGGAAGGGCGGATCCAAACGCGGTTCTTTTATTGACAACAAAACAGATACAAACACTGGAACCAAAATAAAGATCCACGAGGGGAAAAATAAACTAAACACGGGATACATACAAAGAGTGAACAGACAGCGAACATCTACGAGAGGGTAGGGTTATCCTCGAACGAACTACACACAGCAGGGAACATGAACAAGGAACGTGAAACTTCAACATCCATGTGCAGTGCAAACAACGACCGACAAGGGAATGGAGGAACAGACAGGGTTTAAATACACAAGGACACAATAAAGACTAAATGAGACACAGGTGAGAACAATGATGAGTGCAGGCAGTGAGGGAGGCCGGGAATTGTGGGAATTGTAGTTTTCTACAAGGACAGTGAGACTCGGGGCGGACAACAAGGAAAACGTGACATGGAATGTGATCAGTGAATGGTGTAACGGAAAACACGGGGCAGACAACAAGGAATCGTGACAGAATCCCCCCTCAAAAGGACCGGATTCCAGATGGTCCTAAAATCAAAGACAAAAACAATAAAAATGAACAAAGAACCCAGGAGAGAGGGGGTAGTCTTGGGAAGAAACAGACAGACCAAGGGGGAAACAAGGGGCACCAAGACAGTTCACGGGGGCAATTAGGCAGTCCACGGGGGCACAAAGGGCAGACAGGCAGACCAGGGAGGCCGAGAGGGCAGACAGGCAGACCGGGGAGGCCGAGAGGGCAGGCAAGCAGTCTATGGGGGTGTGTGAAGGGGACTGGGTCCCGTGGCCTGGGGGGCGTCAACCGGGCAGGGACAGGTTCAAGAGGCCTGGAAGGGGATTGGCCTGGGGGGCCCGGGAGCTGGCCACAAGGCGAACACTGGGTCAGGAGGCCTGGGAGGCGTCCACCGGGTAGGGACAGGTTTAGGAGGCCAGGGAGGTATCGACCGGGCAGGGACAGGTTTAGGTGGTCTGGGAGGCGGCCACCAAATGGGGACAGGTTTGGGTGGCCCGGGGGCTGGCCACAAGGCAAGGGCCGGTCCGGGGGGCCTGGGAGGAGGAGTGGCCTCTGGGGAAGCTGGCGGAGCCACGTGAGGCGGAGCCAAGGAAGACCTCTGTGGAGGCGCAGTCGTAGACTTGGGTGGTGGCACCGAGGGAGGTGCAGGTAGGGCCGCAGGAGACCCTGGGGGCAGAGCAGAGGCAGGCAGAGCTGTGGGGTACACTGTGGGCGGAGCAGAGGCAGGCAGAGCCGTGGGAAATACGGGGGGGCGGAGCAGAGGCAGGCTGAGCCGTGGCAGACTCAGGTGGTAGGGCCTTGGGTGGGTCAGGAGGCGGAACCGTGGTGGGCGGAGCCAAGGAGGACTTTGGAGGCGGGGCCGTAGAATGTTTGGGAGGCGACACCGTGGAAGGCGTAGGCGGAGCCGTAGAAGGCTTGGGAGGAGGCGCAGTGGAAGGTGTAGGCGGAGCCGAGGGAGGCTTGGGAGGCGGAGCCTAGGGAGGCTCGGGAGGCGGAGCTGAGGGGGGCCCAGGAGGCGGAGTGGAGGGAGACTCAGGAGGCGGAGCTGAGGGAGGCTCTGGAGGCTCAGGCGGCGGAGCTGTGGGAGGCCCAGGAGGCGGAGTCGAGGGAGACTCAGGAGGTGGAGCCAAGGGAGACGGAACCATGGAAAGCCCTGGGGCCTCAGGAGGCGGAACCGTGGTGCTGGCTCAGGGACGGTCGAGGCTACAGGCGCTGGCTCAGGGACGGTCGAGGCTACAGGCTCGCTGACCGTGGCTGACGAGGGCTCAGGCTCGCTCACCGTGGCTGACGTGGGCACAGGCTCGCTCACCGTGGCTGACGTGGGCTCTGGCTCGCAGACCGGGGCAGGCGTGGGCTCTTGCTCGCAGACCGGGGCAGGCGTGGACCGGGAAGCGGAAGCCCGTCTTCTCTTCCTCCTCCGGGCAGACGAAGTGGACAGTGCAGGCTCATGGGAAACGACTGGTGTGGGGGTTTGCTCGCTGGCAGGTGGGGCAGGCGTGTTGCGAAGAACCATGGGCGGGTGGGAAGTCACCACTGCGGGAGGTGATTTTGGGTCCTCCTCTGCCAAGCCCACAGTGAGTGGCGAGCCACTGACCAACAAAGTCTCTTCCACGATTTCCTGCAGGGTCCAGCCGCACGTCGCCGGGGGCAGCCGCTCCTTCAGCGTCGCGTTCAAATTGCCCCTAAAGAAGACCACCTGGGCTGAATCCGGGAAGTCCGAGACGTGTGCCAGCTCAAGGAAGTCCTGGATGTGGTCTTCAACCGGTCGGTCCCCTTGCTTTAAACAAAGCAGCTGATAGTTGGCCTGTTGGACCGCTGGATCCATTGGGGGGTCGGTCGTTCTGTAATGATGTGAGGAAGAGGCAGACGGGAAGTGCGGATCCAAACGCGGTTCTTTTATTCTCAACAAAACAGATCCAAACACTGGAACCAAAATAAAGATCCACGAGGGGAAAAATAAACTAAACACGGGATACATACAAAGAGTGAACAGACAGCGAACATCAGTGCAAACAACGACCGACAAGGGAATGGAGGAACAAACAGGGTTTAAATACACAAGGACACAATAAAGACTACAATGATGAACAATAAAGAACAATGATGAGTGCAGGCAGTGAGGGAGGCTGGGAATTGTGGGAATTGTAGTTTTCTACAAGGACAGTGAGACTCGGGCGGAGAAAAAGGAAAACGTGACATGGAATATGATCAGTGAAGGGTGAAACGGAAAACACAGGGCAGACAACAAGGAATCGTGACAGATATAGTTCCAAATATATCCAATACAATCGTTATTTGAATTTTCGCTGAACATTATTTGTTTCGTGCCATCCGTTGTGCAGATGTTGCAGAGTCAGTGGCGGATGCTCGCGCCATAAACGTGCACAGACGTGCAGACGTCACACGCTCCACATGAGTTCAGTGTCATGCTCCCACGCTAAACTTATCAAATGTTACAATGTAGTGAATATTAATAATAATATTATATATATATATATATATATATATATATATATATATATATATATATATATATATATGTGTGTGTGTGTGTGTGTGTGTGTGTGTGTGTGTGTGTGTGTGTGCATTAAATTGCCTTGATGTTAAATAAAATGTTGTTAATTATACAATAATCATTTTTACATTAACCACATTTGGTGTATGAATAATATCTCTTATGTTCATTGTTAAATGTTTATTTTTTCATTGTTTTATTCAATTGGCATGAAGGAGTTGCAAATATATATATAAGCTCCTCATTCCAAATCTGGAGAAATGCTATCATCTACTCTTCTGTGTCGGTGCATTAGTTATTATATGTTAATTTAATAGCCAAAATATTTGGAAATATGTGAATGAGAAAGTTTTGTTTCTGTAACAATGCATATTATGCATTGTAGAGATCATGCAACTTTTTTGAAATATGCCATTTTAAAATTTAATTAAATTAAATTTAATTCTGACATAAAAGGATGACAGAGTCATAAGGTTTCCATTTTTTATAATGCAACAGTTACTTTCAGCCCACTGCTCTCAATCAAGTTTGATTTTTGGCCCTTTTGCAGGAAAAGTTTGGGCACCTCTGAGTTAAATGTCCATTTCTCCAATGCTTCTATAAAAGAGGCTAAATGTGCTTTGTCACTTTGCATATGGGAAATACTATGAGCAGAGCCTATTGTGTTTACAGTTCTCTTTTAATCCTCACACTGTAACATGAGCCCTCAATGCTTTTGTGTGGCTATGGCTTTGTCTCTGATGGGATTTCTGCCCTCTCTCCATTTCCCTTTGTTTCTCTCATTTTATCTCCCCATCTTTGATGCTCCTCCTCCTCTTCATTGGGCCCACCAATGAGAAACACTTCAGGTGCTGACCTTATCAGGTGGAGGTCAATGCCAGGTCAGGGATCTGTTGCTAGGCTACCATCTGATAAGTGGTGGGAAGGCTGAGCACTGGGTTGCGCTGTCATTCAGCGCTTGTCATGTAATCTCATTCATTTGCTGACAATTGCCTGAAAGTCACAGAAGGTTATCAAGCCCATCCAGTCATAATTAAACACATTAAAATATTAAACCAACAGAGCCATGTGCTGGCAGCTCCCATTGGCTTGTATGGTATAAAAAATGGCCAGCTGAATAGCGAAAACATTAAGTTCTTAATTTAGATTTGGTAGTGCTGCATTTGAAGAAAAAAAAAAAAAAAAAAAAAGGACTAGGCATGAAAATGACCCAGAAAACTCAAGGGGATTGTACATAATTATCCATCAAGTGGAAGAGATATTGCATCAGTATGTAAACACATTATACTATACGTAATAAATGCTGTTATGGACTACCTGTATGTGTCTGTGGGTTTTGCTTGGTGGGTGCATTCCAGAATACATGTATCCAGTGTTTCAAAAGGTTTTAGGAAACACTGTACAAATAACCCAATTACTGTCACCTGGATTAGATACTTGGATACTTACAAAGATAGTTAATACCAAAATGTGATTTTGTACCAAACCCGTAAGACTTTCCTTCTTCCATATGTCTCAAAAGGAGATTTGAGTTTGCATGAATAGTGCCTGAGGCTCTCAGTTCCTGACATTTTACCTAACATCTCCTTTTGTGTTCCATGTAAGAAAGAAAATTGTACGGAGCAACAAAAATACGAGGAAATGATGACAGCATTTTCATTTTGTGAACCCTTACTTTGATTGACAGGTTTGATATAACTATGAGACAGGGCTTATTCAACCCCATTCACAGATTTACAAGATAAATTTTGTTTTATTTCTATGCACAACAAGCAGGATAGGCCTATAGGTGCTATCAAGATGTCCTAAAAATGTCCAACCTAGTGGTCTCTGATGTTCCCAGAAATAAAAATTTGAAATATTAACAATCATTGTGGTGTGGTGTAGGTATATTTGTTCATGAACAAACACAATAAATTATGAATTCTAACATCACATTTTATGCCTATGCAGTCCCTCTGTAGGTCTTCGCTATGACAGAGGATTTGGTGATCAGTGGCTCAGTGAGCCATGAGCCCTGCTGGACAAGTGCTTTGATAAGGGGACTGGTGCTTACTTGCCTACATCTAAAGCTCTAGTGTGGAGTTTGGGTAAGACTGGCATGTTCTGAAAGGCAAAGTCTCAATGTCTGGGTACTTGCCAGCTGACATTCCACTGAGACAAGCTAAGGGAGAGAGAGACCGGGGCAGATTTATTGAGGCATCAAACTTGCCTCCGGAATGTTCTGTAAAATGCCATTTCAGTTAAGACGATAAAGAAATGAATGCAAGACATTGTGATGCGAATCTCTTCTATTTCTGCCCTTTTTCACCTCTGTATTTTTGGCTTATTTTCCAGTAAAAATATTAATAAGAATTATCTTCACAGAATATCTTGCATCTTAAATGAAGTTTATTTTACACAACTTGCCAATGGGGTAAGAAAAGTAAGATACGATATCTTGACCATAAAAAAATGTAATATCTTGTTTTAACCCTTATTTTTGTAGAACATTCTTAAAAATTATTCTGTTCTGGTTTAAAAAGAGACTCTATGGCAGGGCCTTTTCTGAGCATATGGGGACCCTAAGCAAAATCCTACTTGGAGCCCCCCCCCCTTAACCCTCCCCACCTCGGATCAAGGCCCACTCAAGAATGACACCACTACAGTCTCCAACAAATTTGAATATATTACTTAAAATAAAAAAATATTAACTATACAAAAAAATTACAATAAATTAACAAATCATTAACAATAAATTAACAATAAATAACTATAGAAATTAATGCTAAATGACTACAGATAACTAAATATAACGGGACACAGCTGCAAAAGTTTAGCTAACTAATGGTTGCAATTTATTGCATGTCAACGAACGAACACCATCTAACCAGGTATCACACCTTACATTGATTTCTTACCAGTGGTCTGTCTATGTTTCTCCTCATATATATAAAAAAGAAAACAAAAGAAAAGAAAAAAAAACAACACCTTGCTTTCTGGCCCTCTGGTGGCTCAGGGTTCCTGAGCAGCTGCTTAGACCACTTATAGCTAGTACGGCCCTGCTGTATGGTACAGTAAATCAGCAAATTATGAATATAATCACTGACATATTTTACTAGGCTTGTTTTTCACACTCAACGCAATCTTTTATCATTTTGTCTGGAAAGAGCGCCAACTATGTGCCAGTGGTGGTACATTTCTTTAAAGTAGATATAAAGTTAGCTCTTCATTTTGACTAAACAAAGCTGGTAATTGGAATACTTACACATTGTGTCTGTATGAAAGAAATTCAGAATCATTGTTTATATTCTAAAATATTTTTTATTTCAGAACAAATGTCCACCTGGCAGGCAAAAAATAAGTGAGGATCTTTTGCTCATTTATCAGAGACTTTTCCAAAAACATTCCCAAATATACAGTATATAGGGATCAGGATATCATAGAGAATTTGGGACGATATATTTTGACTTGGAAAAATAAGCAACCATCTACCAACCATTCAGTAGTGTCCAAGCAACACCCTAGCAACCACCAAAAACCAACTTTCATTGCATAAATACAAAAAGAATCACACAAATGTCATACTTTTATTTATTTTAATTTTTTTTTCTTTATTCATTGTTGAGGAGAAGCCAAAGGCATTTGACCAAATATCATACTAGGATTAGTTTTTAATTCTTAAACCAGTCAAAATTACTAGATAATTATTTTTCTCCCCAATTTGAAATGACCAATTCCCAATGCACTCTAGATCACGTGGTGGCGTAGTGACTCGACCTCAATCCGGGTGATGGAGGACGAATCTCAGTTGCTTCCACATCCGAGACCGTCAATCCACGCATCTTATCATGTGGCTTGTTGTGTGCGTTACCACGGAGACATAGCGAGTGTGGAGGCTTCACGCTATTCTCCACGGCATCCACGCATCTTATCAAGTGGCTTGTTGTGTGCATTACCATGGAGACATAGCGAGTGTGGAGGCTTCACGCTATTCTCTACGGCATCCACGCACAACTCACCACGCGCCCCACCGAGAGTGAGAACCACATTATAGCGACCACAAAGAGGTTACCCCATGTGACTCTACCCTCCCTAGCAACCGGACCAATTTGGTTGCTTAGGATACCTGGCTGGAGTCACTCAGCACACTCTGGATTCGAACTCGTGACTCCAGGTGTGGTAGTCAGCATGGTTGATCGCTGAGCAACCCAGGTCTCCCAAAAATGTACTAGATATTTTTTACTGAAAACAAAAGTACTGATTAAGAAAATTATTTTCTTGCAGTATACATGCTAAATGAGAAAATTCAGGATCCTGTTTTCCCAATCCAATCCAGTCAAGTCAAGTCAAGTGGTTTTTATTGTCGTTTCAACCATATACAGTTAGTACAGTACACAGCAAAACGAGACAACGTTCCTCCAGGACCATGGTGCTACATAAAAACAACAAAGGACCAACATAGGACCACATGAGACTACACAACGAAATAAAATACCTATATAAACTACCTATATAAAGTGCACGTGCAAACATGTGCAAAAAGTACGGGACAGTACAACAAATTACTGACAATGAACAGGACAATAGACAGTGCAGCGCCGACCAGTACTCAGTAGTGCAAAAAGATGACAGTTTCTAAAAATGTAAACATAACATACTATGAGATAATGTTCTATGCACATAGCAGTTATTGAGGTAGCAGACAGTTATAAAGTGACAGTAATTAAAGTGCAACTCAGGACACGTGTGTGTCAAACCAGTCTCTGAGTATTGAGGAGTCTGATGGCTTGGAGGAAGAAGCTGTTACACAGTCTGGCCGTGAGGGCCCGAATGCTTCGGTACCTCTTGCCAGACGGGAGGAGGGTAAAGAGTTTGTGTGAGGGGTGTGTGGGGTCAGTCCACAATGCTGGTTGCTTTGTGGATACAGTGTTTTTTGTAAATGTCTTTGATGGAGGGAAGAGAGACCCCAATGATCTTCTCAGCTGTCCTCACTATCCTCTGCAGGGCTTTGCGGTCCGAAACGGTGCAAGTCCCAAACCAGGCAGTGATGCAGCTGCTCAGGATGCTCTCAATAGTCCCTCTATAGAATGTAGTGAGGATGGGGTTGGGAGATGTGCTTTCCTCAGCCTTCGAAGAAAGTAGAGACGCTGCTGGGCTTTCTTGGTGATAGAGCTGGTGTTGAGGGACCAGGTGAGGTTCTCCGCCAGGTGAACACCAAGGAATTTGGTGCTCTTGACGATCTCCACAGAGGAGCCGTCGATGTTCAGCGGAGTGTGTTCACCTTGTGCTCTCCTAAAGTCAACAACCATCTCTTTTGTTTTGTCGACATTCAGGGACAGGTTGTTGGCTCTACACCAGTTCGTCAGCCGCTGCACCTCCTCTCTGTATGCTGACTCGTTGTTCTTGCTGATGAGACCCACCACGGTCGTGTCATCGGCGAACTTGATGATGTGATTCGAGCTGTGCATTGCTGCACAGTCGTGAGTCAGCAGAGTGAACAGCAGTGGACTGAGCACACAGCCCTGGGGGCCCCAGTGCTCAGTGTGGTGGTGGTGGAGATGCTGTTCCCGATCCGGACTGACTGAGGTCTCCCAGTCAGGAAGTCCAGGATCCAGTTGCAGAGGGAGGTGTCCAGGCCCAGCAGGTTCAGCTTTCCAATCAGGTGCTGGGGAATGATTGTGTTGAATGCTGAGCTGAAATCTATGAACAGCATTCGAACGTATGAGTCCTTATTGTCTAGGTGGGTGAGGGCCAGATGGAGGGTTGTGGTGATGGCATCGTCCGTTGAACGGTTTGAACGATACGCAAACTGCAGTGGGTCTAGTGAGGGGGCAGCTGGGTCTTAATCTGCCTCATGACGAGCCTCTCGAAGCACTTCATGATGATGGGTGTAAGTCGCGACGGGACGGTAGTCGTTGAGGCAGGACACTGAAGACTTCATTGGCATGGGGATGATGGTGGTGGCCTTGAAGCACGTTGGAACAACGGCGCTGCTCAGAGAGATGTTGAAGATGTCCGTAAGAACATCTGCTAGCTGGTCTGCACATCCTCTGAGCACTCTGCCAGGAATGTTGTCTGGTCCAGCAGCCTTCCGTGGGTTGACTCTACGTAGAGTTTTCCTCACATCTGCCGTGGTAAGACAGAGCACCTGGTCGTTGGGAGGAGGGGTGGACTTCCTCGCCATCACGTCGTTCTGCACTTCAAACCGAGCGTAGAAGTCGTTCAGCGCATCTGGAAGGGAGGCATCTTTGTCACAGGCAACTGATGTTGTCCTGTAGTTGGTGATGGCCTGGATGCCCTGCCACATGCGCCGCGTGTCACCGCTGTCCTGGAAGTGACTGTGGATTCTCTGGGCGTGCGCGCTTTGCCTCGCTGATTGCCCGTGACAGTTTGGCCCTAGCTGTTCTTAGGGCTGCCTTATCGCCTGCTCTGAAGGCGGAGTCTCGGGACCTCAGCAGCGTGCGCACCTCCGCAGTCATCCACGGCTTCTGGTTGGAGCGTGTGGTGATGGTCTTGGAGAAAGTGACATCATCAATGCACTTGCTGATGTAGCTGGTCACTGATGCTGTGTATTCCTCCAAGTTGGTAGAATCAGCCATATGTTGCAGCCTCCCTGAACATGTGCCAGTCAGTACACTCAAAACAGTCCTGAAGAGCAGAGATGGCTCCTGCTGGCCAGGTTTTCACCTGCTTCTGAAGCGGTTTTGTGCGTCTGACGAGCGGTCTGTATGCTGGAATTAACATAACAGAGATGTGGTCTGAGTAGCCGAGGTGGGGCGGGGCTCCGCCGTCGCAGCGCCTGGGATGTTTGTGTAAACAAGATCAAGCCGTTCGCCCCTCTCGTTGCAAAGTCCACATACTGATGGAATTTAGGGAGCACTGTCTTGAGATTTGCATGGTTGAAATCTCCGGCGACAATAAACAGTCCGTCGGGGTGAGCGTTCTGCAGTTCAGCTCATAGCCCCATACAGTTCACAGAGCTTCCTTAGCGTTAGCTGGGGAATGTAAACTCGGTTATGCAAACAGTGGTGAATTCCGTGGTAGATAAAAGGTCTGCATCTAACAGTCACAAGCTCCAACAGCGATGAACAGTAACTAGAGACTAACATAGAGTTCTTGCACCATTCGTGTTGATGTAAACACACAAGCCACCACCGCGAGTCTTACCGCAGAGAGCTGTATTTCTGTCGGCACGAAACGAGGCGAGCCCGTCTAGCTGAATGGCGGCATCCGAACTCTGTCGCTAAGCCACGTCTCCGTGAAAACAAAGACGCAGCAGTCTCTAAACTCACGCTGCGTAGCCTGCTGGAGTCGGATATAGTCCAGTTTATTGTCCAGGGAGCAAACATTTGAGAGCAGGATAGGCGGGAGAGCCGGCCGGCTAGGGTTTGTTTTAGCCTAGCATGGACCCCGCCCTCTTTCCGCGCTTCGCTCTCGCACACCGCTACGACGTCCTCTCCCCGCCACCGGCATCAGGCGACGCCGAGGGCTGGAGGCCTGGTCTCCGCAGCAAGCCGAGTACGCGTAGCGCCTCCTGCAGGTCATCATGCAGCTTGGTTTTTGCATGATTCTTATATTTGAGTAGTGTCTGGCGATGGTAGACACGAACACTGCTTGCTCCGATGTCCATGTGTTGCAAAAGTCGGGCTTTTTTAACAAAAATAGCACCGTTGTGGATCCGGAGTGGCCGCTGCGTGCTACCGCGCCGCCATCTTGGATCACTCCAATGAATATTCAGCTAGCAAAGACTACTGTTTGCCTGCCACTGAGTCACAACTCTTCTTTGGTAGGAAACACTGGTGGTTAAAAGACAGAGTGGGAGTTTGTGTATGAGTGCTTGTGTTTATAAAAGAAGGAGCGACAGAGAGAGAGAGACAGAGAAGAGATCCTCACCGGAGGAGAGAGGAGTGTAGGATTCGAAAAGCTAGGTTACTGGCAGCCAGGAGTTTTATCTCTTTTCAAGAACAACCAGTGAGGTGTTTAGAAAGGTGAAGCCTGCATTCCACTGCTATGATAGACTTACGGCTATTTAAGCAGCAGAAGATGTGTCTTACTCCTTGGGTCCTAATGCTCATGACTGTAAAATAAAAAAAATAATTAAAAAGAACAATGACACAACAGACTAGAATTCACACATTACACACTGTCATGCAAAGGCAAAACACAGTAACTACACATTTTGACAAAATTCTGTAAGAATACGATCTGTCCTGTGACAGATGTGTATGGCTAAACTTTGTTCAGATTCAGAGAAAACAGAGGGAATTTAGACCATAAGAAGATTTAGTTGTGTTCATAATTTGCCTGGAGGCATTACAAACATGGATGTTAGGTGACCTAACTTGCACATAGTTGCATTCAGAAACTTTTTTTTTATTTGTGTCATCTTGCACTTACACTGACACCTAGTGGTGTGGATGCAGCATCATTAAAAATCAGAAGCTTTCAGTTACAGATGCCATTGTAGATGCCATTGTAGAAATTCACTATTCACAGTCAAGCCAAATTAATCCAATAGTGAAAATGTCTCATTACAAGGCAATTACTGAGATTAAGTAGTATTGAGAAGTATTCAACTGATCATGTGATTTTAACATGGCAGCCCCCATGAAGGGACCCTCTCCATGTACAATAAAACAGCTTTTAAAAGGTTATTGATAGGACTGTCTTCATCTCATGTGAGTGCTCATGATTTTATACAAATGTGTTTTTAAAATTCAGATGCAATTCATTAGGAGTAGAAAGTTTTTAATAAGGAAAAAATTACTGGGTGGACCTTTAAGTATATCAGTCATTATTCTTTTATTCACAAATTAGATGTGTTCTCCCTGTGTGTATATACTTTCTAGAAAAAAGGTGCTATCCTATTTTCTGACCACAAACCTAGTTTGCAATAAGCAAACCTGATGAACTGGCAAGCTCACCAGTGAAACTGTATAAGAAACATGTTGCAGGATGCAAGCCGAACTCATCATGAACGTAGAACAAGGGGGCTTTGTTCCAAATATCACAATACACATTGATGGGTGTGAAGTTCTCCTTTTCTATATGCTCTCCCTGTCCTCCAGTCACAAACATTTCTCCCTACATCACTGAAATGACATGTGCAATCAAACCACAGGTATGCTCAGAAATTGACCCAGCCATTTTTACTCTAGCATGGCATTTGAGAAAAAAGCATCACCAGCATCAACAAATCTGGTCCAGAATTTGCTTACAACAAAACCATTAGATAGTAAAAATAATATCAGCTGGGAACACAGGAATGACTTTGCAAACGGAATACTTGCATGGCTGACATAGTAACATGTAACGTGCCAGGTACTGCTCACTTTATATCTAAGAGCGTTTACATTTTAATCAGTTACCTGTGCCTGGGATATGTTGGATGAATTGCTTGGCTTTGGTCCCACTCTTCTAATGGAGCCTTTTGGGTGAGGGGGGCATATATAGTGGACTGAAACTGGTAAACCACAGCAAGGCATCAGACTTCAATGCACAAAGACTGTCTATGCCTTTACCTATAACGTCCACACAGATGCATATACACTGCCTGCACAAACAGTTCAACAAGAGTTCAGAGGTAATGGGTTCCCATGGCAAAGAGAAGACTGCCAATAACATTTCTCACATTGTACAGAATTACAAATCCAACTTCAAATTACTGTTGCATTATTCATATTTCTAAGCCCTAACAATCAAACACTATTTTTAACAAAAATGAATATCTGAAATTTGCCAACATTTGGCATCTTTACTGCTTTGGTTCTTTGTAAATGAAGTGCAGCATCAGAGCAGCCTTAAACCTTGTTGTTGTCATGACAAAACCAGGTGGACAAAACATATATTTCATAATTTAGTTTCTCATTTAAAAGTAAAACTTCATGTTTCCAAGTATTCATCATTTTATATTTAAAATATTCATCTCATAACGTTATTTATGCATTTGTACCTGCTGTGTAAATGGATTCATGCCTGCTCCGAGCAGCATTAAACTGTCACTCTAAATTCACCTAAATGCCACTTCAGATGCAGCTTTTGTGCCAATTTTGGAGTGTAAAGAAGGCTATAGTCTCATTAAAACACATAATAATTCATATGAAATGGAAACATTGTAAGATAATGTGTGATTTGGTGTGCACAAAAAGGTAAGACTCTTATTCCCTTAGACAACAACCAATTAACAAACAGAATTTCAAATCGATACAATACAGTAATCACATTTTTGCTAGCCTCCTATCCAACACTTTATTTTAAAGAAGGAACTAACTTGGTTACTTAAAATTTTACTTACGCAATACAAATGCCTTTTGAATGTCAATAACGTCTCGGTTACTGCCGAAACCTCCGTTCCCTGATGGAGGGAACGAGATGTTGTGTCAATGTAGTGACACCAAGGGTTGATCTTGAGAGCCCCGATCACCTTGGATCTTTGAGAAAAGGCCAATGAAAATTGGCGAGTGGAATTTGCATGCCACTCCCCCGGACAAACGGCCATAAAAGGGAGCTGGAATGTGGATTAATTCAGGTTTTGT
The DNA here is from genome assembly GCF_025860055.1 of Xyrauchen texanus. Lineage (NCBI taxonomy): Eukaryota > Metazoa > Chordata > Actinopteri > Cypriniformes > Catostomidae > Xyrauchen > Xyrauchen texanus. The sequence goes on along the minus strand of NC_068286.1, from coordinate 20,724,737 downwards.
GCTGAAGAGCTGAGACATGGTCCCGGCCAATTCAGCGGCTAGTACAGCATTGTGGCAAGAGGGACACAACGTCTTGTTCTCTCCATCAGGGAACGGAGGTTACAACAGTAACCGAGACATTCCCCTTCTGTCACTCACTTGACATTGGGTCGAAGTAGTGACACTATGGGACCCTATGGAAAAATACCACAGCCGAACCGTGTTACATGAACTGCCGATGCAGGTGCAAGCAAGCTAATGCGGGCATAATAGCAGGTGCAACAGAGTGCATGTAACCTCCCCCAATGCCCCAAAAGACATCATGTGCACAGTGACCGGGGTCAGAGAGAGCTCTGGCCTAAGGCTGACAGGGAGACTGCACCGTGGAATATACATTACAGCGAATCAGAAAATCTTGAGGTGCCATTGGCCAGTGCCCATGAGGATGCCACATTCATTGTAGAGTGTGCTAAAACCCAAAAGGGGGTGGAAACGGCCTGGATCTTGTAGGCCAATGCAATGGCGTCCACGATCCAGTGGGCAAGCCTCTGTTTGGAGACAGCGTTCCCTTTCCACTGTCAACCAAAGCAGACAAAGAGATGCTGAGAGCATCTAAAGCTCTGCGTGCATTCCAAGTAGGTGCGCAAAGCACACACAAGACACAGCAACGACAGGCCTGATCCCTGAAGGGAGTCGTGGGAACCTTGGGCACATAGCCCAGTCGGGGTCCCAGGATCACGTGAGAATCTGCCGGACCGAACTCCAGGGAAGGGATGCTGACAGGGAACGCTTGCTGGTCCCCCACCCTCTTGATGGAGGTGAGCGCAATCAGGAGGGCTGTCTTTAAGGAGAGGGTTTTCAGCTCGACTGACTCTAGCAGCTCAAATGGGGCTCTTCAAAGGCTCAGGAGGACCATGGAGAGATCCCATGAGGGGAAGAGTCATGGCCAGGGAGGATTCAGCCTCTGGTCTGCTGGAGGGTTCCAGTCCAACCCGATACTCAAAGCGGCCAGGGAGAGCACGCCGGTCAGCTCTGCATCGGCCTCAGACTGGGCGGGCATACGCGAAAGTGACAGCCCAGTTGAGTCCTCAGCATCCGACATCGCCAGTGCACTCTCCGATGCAGCAATCGAACACTCATCCAGCTTGCGGGCCCCCGAAAGAGATGTCAAGCTAGCTGTGAGTCGGGCTGGTCTCATTTTGGATCTGGACGGGGGCAAATGAGCGTGCTGGGGATCTGGAGGTCCGTGGGGAATTACCCAGTACTCATACCTGTGGGTAGAAGGCGCAGCGCAGGGAGCGGCTGGAGTGGCTTTCCCCCATTTGAAGAAGGAAAGCCGTGACTGCAAAGTTGCCATGGTCATATTCTTGCAATGAGAACATGAGACATCTACAAATGTTGCCACAGTGTGATCGCTGCCCAGACACGTGAGGCAGCGTCCGTGGCCATCGGAGGCAGAGAGATAACGATCGCACCCAGGAATCACACAAGGACGGAAGGCATCTTAAAAAGACACATCTTTAAAAAAAAAGTTCAACGTTCAATGTGCTCTTTTAAGAAATATATTCTTTTAGTAGAAAATATACTCTTTAATAGCACTGTCAAAGCCACCAGGGGCGAATCTGCAGTTGGCTATCCAACAGCATACGCTTCTGTGGAGGTGAATGAAACAGCAGTAGGTACAACCGCTCGGCTCCGAAGAAAAAAATCTGAATGAATCCACTCCCTTTTTTTCCCCATATGTCCGGGGGAGTGGCATGCAAATTCAACTCGGCAATTTTCAATGTCCTTTTCTCAAAGATCCGAGGTGATCTGGGCCCTCAAGATCGACCCCTAGTGTCACTACATTGACACAACGTCGAGTGAGTGAGAGAAGGGGAACCTGTAACACTTCCCATTTTTGGTTCCAAACCCTGATGTTTTCTTTCCTACATGGTACAGAAAAGTAATTTTCCTATTAAATGATTGCTTAGGTTTAGTTGTAATGGATTAGATTTTTTAATTAGGTTTACATTTGGGGTTACACTTATGAAAAATCCTCATTGTTCATAGCTTGTTCAGTTCGTCCATGCCCTTACAAACAAATCTAGATTCACTACAAAATTGCAGCAAACTTGCTGCAAATTCGCAACTCATTAATTCTCACATGCAAATTAGCTTTGGGGCAAACTCTACATTGTTGCTAAAGGTTTGCTGTAGGTTCACCACTACTGGAGAAGAGCTGCAAACTTCTGGTAAACATTTGATGTCAAACCATGGAAACACTGAAAAGACTGTACCCCCAAACTCTCAGTGCAAACAAGAGAGACCTGTGAGAGAAACCACAGAGGCCAACAAGAAGCTACTGTACAAAGTTCACTAACTAATGGACTAAAGTTGCACCCCTCAACCATATGAGCTCTGCAAAGCACCAAAATGACAGTATCACAGAAAACAACATTTCAATGAAGGATGTTTAATAAAATGAGAAAACTGGTTATAGGTCTTAACTTTTGCAAGGCTCTGTATATTAGACACTTTCAAAATGGTGGAGTCCACAGAGAATCTTTTGATGTGCCTCATTAGCTTTCATTGGCAATTAGCTATTTAATTTGCAATTAACACTTATATTCGACAGCACAGACAGTCATTCCTAATATTTCTTTGTGAGCAGATCTTCGGTTCATCTCTCACTCAAGGTTAGACATCAAATTGCTTACCGAACATGGCACATGTTAAACCTACAAATTTTGCAAACTGAAAATGTATTTTCCTTTATATCTCAAATGTAAGATTTTTTTTTTCAGAAGCACTGCAGATATTTTTTCAATGATTGTCTAGAAAGATATAACAATGACCCCATGACAAATATATGTCAGAGGATATATTATGAATATATATATCTATGTATTAAATTCTAAAATCTCATACATTCACATCATCTTATTTTAAGTACTGTATATAAGAACAGGAATATAAGGCAGCTTTCCCAATTCATTTCAGCAAGGTATTTCACAAAGGTCTAGATGCTACACCCAATACTATGGAATGATTTTCCGGACATTATTCAAAAGGAATTGCAAATTGTATTTGCAATTGTGTTTTCAATTTGTGGACGCATAAAATGTGACATAATCCAAACGCAATTGCAAATCGCGCATTACCGTTTGCATTTTCGTTTAAGCGAACGCACAGTGACTGCCAGATTTCAAATGGAAAAGCAAAGTCCGTTTGCAACTGTGTTTCCCATATCTTACGAGTTTTGGCCCTGTCATATTTAAATAGCATTTTCAATTACCATGTCTGCTTTTTCACTTTCTCAGCGTCGCGTATGTAGCCAGCCAAAACTCAAGTGGAATACTAATTCCCTTAGTATTTCCATTGACGCCTTACACGGAAACCTGTCAATCAGGGTCAAGGGTGGGATTATGCTATGGGGCGTGTTTGTCTTGGGAAGTGACGTCACTCACAGTCGACGGTCAAGAGTCATTATATAAACAAGCATTAAAAGTAATGGACCAGAAATCTGTAAGATGGCATCACTGCATCATTCTAAGGAAGCATAATATCTTGAGTTTTGACAGTTTTGTAAATTTTTCTTTTTTAAAACTAATTTTTAAGTGTGTGAACAACGTTGCACCAGAAATAGTCTGTCAACTAGTACATAAACAAAAGAGCGGAATAAGAACTAGTGGCAAAATAAGTGGAAACTATAGCCGCAAAACGTAGAACAACATTTGGTCAGACATCATTTTCAGTAAGAGGCATACATTTGTGGAATGCATCTGAAATTAAAACATTGACAGACTTCAAGGTTTTTAATACACATTTAAAGCAATGGCTGAAACTGAAACAACTTTGTGAACACTGACTGTACAGGACATAACACAATGCATACAAACATAATGTTGCATATGTGAGCACGCACAGACATATGCACCCTTTTGTGTTCTTGTATTGTTAAATGTGTCTAGACTTTGATTTATAGTGACTTCCACATCTACTTAAGCCCATATCTTATTTCATATATGGGATGTATTTGTTGTATTTTATTAATTATAAATCTTAAACTCAATACTCTGTAATTTTTTATTTAAATTTATAAGCCTAACCAGGGACAGGGGTTGCAAATTAGTCATGGCTAGAAACATGTATGCGTGGCATCTACTTTGTAGGCCTATTCTTTATAAAGCAATGTTCTATGCATTTGTCCTTGTCAAATAAACATTAAAATAAATACAAAATAAATAAAGAGGTGATGCCCTGAACAGAAGCCGGTTTATTTGATCTTGACCGTCGACTGTGAGTGACGTCTCTTCCCAAGACAAACACGCCCCATAGCATAATCCCACCCTTGACCCTGATTGACAGGTTTCCCTGTAAGGCATCAATGGAAATACAAAGGGAATTAGTATTCCATTTGAGTTTTGGCTGGCTACATACGCGACGCTGAGAAAGTGAAAAAGCAGACATGGTAATTGAAATTGCTATTTAAATATGACAGGGCCAAAACTCGTAAGATATGGGAAACACAGTTGCAAACGGACTTTGCTTTTCCATTTGAAATCTGGCAGTCACTGTGCGTTCGCTTAAACGAAAATGCAAACGGTAATGCGCGATTTGCAATTGCGTTTGGATTATGTCACATTTTATGCGTCCACAAATTGAAAACGCAATTGCAAATACAATTTGCAATTCCTTTTGAATAATGTCTGGAAAATCATTCCATACAATACCTATTTGTATTCGATAACCTGGCCGCAGTGCATATATCTAGTAGGCATGAATCTTGGTGTTAGAAGAGGTGACTGAGGTTCCACCATCATTTCCACACTATTACCCCCATGCAGCGCTGGGATTAAGGCAAGGAAAGGGGGAGGAGAATAACTACATGCCAGCAGCCAATCTGGATTTCATTTGAAAACTCCCTTGAGGATTTTCCATTATCCCCCCCTTCATATCCAACTTGACCCTGAAGAGAAAGGCCTGGCTCGCAAAGGTCAGCCTAGTCTAGCCTCTCCTCTCCATGCCCGCCATCCTCTTCCTTGAGACAGCCTGTGGCCATGGAGAGATTCCTCTTCTCCAAACAGCCCCCCTCCTATCTCAAACCATTTAGTTTCAACCCTGTTGAAGCTGCCTTTGTAATATTTTCATTTTTCCTCCACTCCCTCTCATGTCTTTGGGGGCTTTGAAAGGTGAGGCGGGTTGTACCAGCAAATCAACTGTGTCATTGCCCATCTGAGCTCACCAGTATCTTGAAGGCAAGGTAAAAACTGTCCCACCAGGCATTGCTGGGCAACTGTTAGCAACAGAGTAGCTGTAATTCAGAGTAGCCGTGGGATTATTCCCAGGCTCATAGTGTGAGTAGTGAAAGCTTTCTTTTATCTCTAGCCAATCAGCATTGCTACACAATTAATGTACGTTCATGTCTATTCAGAAAATATCTAGCAGCTAATTTTTGAAGGGTCAGTAAGGTTAAAACCTCTTCTTTTCAGACTTAGAGCTAAGAAAAAAACATTTTCCATCCTTTGCCAAGCAACAGGTACAATAGTGAAGGAAAAACGCTTGTAAATCCCAAGTTGTGTCTGTACAGTGCCTTTGCATTTTTATTCGGTATCACTTACCAAGCCAAGCTATTGGTGCTCTTCCAGTAAAGTCAAGAATGGGCTGCAGTAGAACACCAAGGAGATCACCATAGTGTGCGTGCATGTCAGCTCACAATGCTCAAAAAATATTGTCATTTACCACAGAACATGTCACGTCTATTACTGACAACCTGTTTTTAAATGAATGGTCTCAATAGAAAAACACATTAGATCGCATTTTTTGCCCTCTTAACCATCCTTTAGGACATGAACTCTGATTGGTAACAAGGGAAAAAAATACTCATTGAATATTCATTAACTTGTGCCTAGGTGTGTAGACAGCTCTTAACCACACTTGTTTATGACTTAAGGACTTGTAGCACTGACCTTAGTTTAACACGGTGGCAGATACCAAATTAACCTCTAGCCCCCTCAGGGCTACCAATGCCCTGCCTACAAGCAAACTGTCTGAATGTGCCAGAAGTGTTTTATGATTTTGTCTCTCATGTGCATGCCCTTCTCTGACTGTGAACAAAAGATAGGTTTCTCTCTGTTTTGGCTACTCAGGATATTCTTTTTGTTGCATGTTCTTAGTTACACCTCAACTATTACAATACAATGGGCAGTGGACTCCATCTATCTATCCGTCCGTCCGTCAGTTTTATATAATTTATATAATTCTGAGTGCTCATTTTATAACACTTCACAGTGTACGAAATGTACAGCTGGATGCAACAGTTAATGTCTTTTACAAAATAAACTAATCAACAAAAAATTGGGTAATATTTTAATCATAAATTGTGCTTCTTTACCTCATATTACCCTAAAACATGCAATTTTCCCAGCTTGAATGTGTATGCGTGTTAGCGGGTTGATTGACAGGCGATGTCTGTATCTAAAATGTGATTGGCTATTGGGGACTTCCTTTCTACATCCATTGACCTTTGGTTGCTAGAGCTTCTTGTTTGGGCATTCTCATTGCTCCCATTCATTTAAATAGAACTGGCCTGTCTGATAAATAGTCTCCAATAGATTAGAAGAGTAGAAGAATTGTTTAATGTACAGATGGTGACAATATTGATAAAGCAAAACAGCTGGTCATAAGCTAAATGAGATATCAGCTGGTTTTATTGGATTTTACAAATGGGTTTGCTTTTTTTAAACGTTCAGTATTCATCAGTATGAAATTATTGTAGAAATAAAGCATATTGCTCTTTAATTCAGTTTATTTTACTGTTTTGAATAAAACGTAACTGTTTTGAAAACAGTATGTAAAATTATGCAACACTGGCAGTAGATACAAGAGTATCATGGTTGCATTTGAGTGAGAAAAGATTTCTTGGATTTTGAAAGATGTGGTCATTGAATGTATTTTGTATTAAAGCATTGAAAAGATGGTCCACAGTTCAGTCTACATACACTGAGGTTGTGTTAATAGCATCAAGATATTTGAAAATGTACGGTAGGTATTGGGAAGAGCATGTTACCAAATGTAACGCACACTGTAATGCAACAGGATCACAGCTTCATTACCTTGCCAACAGGTGTCGATTTGGACCATTTAATGAAAGGTGCCTCGGCGGCTTCCGTACGCTAAAATTATGCAACATTTTTATCGTGGCCTCTAATTGGCTGCGCGATGTCAACACCATGAGATAGATTTCAGCGCCTTAGTTCATTGGTCACATCAGCACTCGAGTCGAAACCTGCAGGAAACGTTGAGTACCAATAGAGGTGAGCGGGGGCCAAGATGGCGCGGTGTTAGGTGGACACGTTGTTGAACGTCTCGTCAGGAAATTTTGAAATAGAACGATTATAGCCATTATAATTTGACAGTTACTATTTATGAACGAGTAAGTGATTGCCTTCTTCATTTCAACCTCCTTGCGCCAATTCATCTATGGGAAGAAAGAAAAATAGACAAACTTCGAGCGTGACAGAACACGGGGCCATGTCAACTACGGAGACTATTCAATTTGCTGATGGGAGCGATTGCACCGTTTCCTCTGTGGATGTGATTTCATCGGATAATGCTGACGAACACAACTGGTTTGACTTGCGTTCAGATTTAAGTGATCTTGCTACTCCTATGCCTGATACTCCCTTAAAACCTCCAACAAAAAAAACAAAACGGGTAAGCATGGAAAGTAGCGACTCTTCAGCAGAAATTCTGGCGGCCATTCGTGAGCTTTCTGGCAAATATGAAGAGATGTTACAGAAAATTTCTGCAATTGACACAAGGACTGAATCTACAGCTAAGCGGATTGAGGCAATGTCGTCAGTTGTGACTCAACTTGTTGCTGAAGTAGCAACGCACAAAGAATCTCTGAAAGTTGCGGCAACGGAGATTCGCGAGCTTCAAAAGATGAATAAAACCATGAAGGAAGAGGTGGGTGAATGTAAGCGTTACAGCTGGAGATGGATTTTAAAGTTACATGGCGTGAGAGAAAAAATTGGTGAGGATGTCCGGCAAATAGCAATCGATGTCCTTAGTAATGTAGTTCCTGGGATCAGCGATAACCTTGAGGAGGCCGTCGACATTGCACATCGTCTTGGTCAGAGGAGAAATGATGGTTCCCACAGATCAATAATTATACTGTTTGCTCTGCGTCGTATTCGTGACACCGTTTGGCATTCTGCTAGAGGCTGCAAATTTCTTTTCGACAATAAGTTGCGAATCACGGAAGCCCTTTCACCAGAAGACAGGGCCGCCAGAGAAAAACTTTGGCCGCTTGTTAAAAAAGCCAGGGATGAAGGAAAGAAAGCCTCCTTTCGCGGTGCATTTGCCTTAATCGACGGGAAAAGATTCAACCTATCTGATGTAAAATAGACCGGTTTGGTTCTGCAGTGCGGATTTGATCTTTTTCCTCGTTGAAGGGGAACTAAGACTGGTTTCTTTCATGCCAATGCATTTTGGAAAGTCATGTTTTGTTATTTCTCCGGTTGAACCGCAAACTCTGCTGTGTAAGTCGATATTGATTGACCTTGTTCAGTTATTTCGTTCAATTTATTATCTATTGACAGTGTTGTTTTGTTTTTGATTAATGTTATCTAATGTTTTGCGCCGATAAGCAAGGAGGTTGAGTGAATCTCTAATTTAATGTTCGTGAGTTAATTATGGTTATATTTTGTTCCTATTTCAAAATAGATTTGTGTGGATTGTTTTTCAGACAAGAGGTAGCCTACTAAACTTTTTCTTTGTACGATGGATTTTAAGTTTAATTATTTTTCTGTTGTATCCTTAAATGTGAGGGGTTTACGTGACGCTGTAAAGAGGAAAGCTGTTTTTTTATTTTGCAAAAGCAGTGAGTCAGATATCATTTTTCTTCAGGAAACGCATTCAAGTGATATGGATGTAAAATTTTGGAAAAATCAAGAGTGGGGGTTCAATCTTCAGCTGGCTGGCAGGAGCCGCCACTGGCAGGTCACGTGACCTGTCAGTGGATGGCTGGTAGCTGCCAGTCTGAGCCTGGCATGTCACGTGACCTGTCAGTGGCTGGCTAGTTGTCTGGCAGTCTGCCTTTGGCAAGTTTCAGAAACCATTGATTTTTGACAGTGTTTGTGTTTTGTGTTCCTCCCTTTCTAGCTCATTTATTATGCATCTGTTGATATGATTATGTTCTTTAGTATGATTGATGTTTTGGGGACTGTTATCCCAATATAACCAGTCAAATGGCCGTGATCAGACTGGCAGCTTACAGACGCTTGCTGGACGCTCATCCAGTCAGTCGCGGCTGATCAGCTAGTATAACGCGTTGCCTGACACTCTCACTGCAAGGAAATAAATTGTTTTCTTATTATGAATATAATGTCATGCATCTATTCTTTAGTATGATTGATGTTTTGGGGACTGTTATCCCAATATAACCAGTCAAATGGCCGTGATCAGACTGGCAGTTTACAGACGCTTGCTGGGCACTCATCCAGTCAGTCGCGGCTGATCAGCGTAGTATAACGCGTTGCCTGACACTCTCGCTGCAAGGAAATAAATTGTTTTCTTATTATGAACATAATATGCATTTATTTATTTGTATGATTGATGTTTTAGAGAATTTTATCCCAATTAAACCAATCAAATGGCCCTGATCATGACTGGTTGCTTACTGTTACTGTTGCCTGCCTCTCATTCTAAGGATATAAACCTAATTTGCGGATCTAAACAAGAATGAGAATGTTAAGGTCACAACAAATAATACATTTTTAACTGCCACCATAATTTAGTTACATTATAATGTAATGTTTTGTCTTAAGGTTAATATGTAAACATTACATTGTGCAGATGTTTTAAAGCACCTAACCCGACCCCTGAAACGCAGAGGTTAGGTCATAGGGCAAAAGGGGTTGCAGTCAGGAGAAAAAATATGTAAATGTAAAAGTACTTTACTTGCCTGCCATGATTGTGGATTATCATGTGTAAATTCAGAGACCTACTGAACAAAAGTAAATAAGGATACAAAAAATACATTCCATATACTTATAACAATCTGAAACAAGCTGACATCATTAATATGAATACATAATCTTAAGTCATCATAATTGTTATCATTTATAATTAAGGTTTCCGGTAAAGTTCTGGAAGTCTGCGATACATTATTTTTGAAGTGGCAACATACAAGGCTACAATTAAGACTGAAACTTAGCCTACCTCCCACTTCGTGAAGATCCCATTTTTATTGCCCTGGGTAGTTTATTCGAAACTGTCAAATTCTGATATAGTTTACAATTGTTTACGTAGCATACGCCAATTATAGGCTAAATTATTTTAATCCCGTTTACTGAAGTGGCAACATGCCATACACCTCACAATTCTTTCTTTCGGTCATAAGATACCACCGCTTAGTGGGGTCGGGTGGGTAGGCTGATTCAAACAGTCAGATCCCGCACACACGTGACGTTACAAACAAGTTTATCTAAATATTTAGTTAAATTCATTATTAAAATATATATATGTATGTAGTTCACAATATAGTTATTGAATATAATTATATAATTAGTGAAAGTGTTTAACCATTAGGGAACAATAGAGAAAGATTCACTCACTGTTAGGCCTACTCTGTGAATAGATGGATACAGCGTCCAGCAAGCGCCTGTAAGCTGCCAGTCTGATCACGGCCATTTGACTGGTTATATTGGTATTACAGTCCCCAAAACATCAATTATACACAAGAAAAGATGCATGACATTATATTCATAATAAGAAAACAATTTATTTCCTTGCAGTGAGAGTGTCAGGCAACGCGTTATACTCGCTGATCAGCCGCGACTGACTGGATGAGCGTCCAGCAAGCGCCTGTAAGCTGCCAGTCTGATCACGGCCATTTGACTGGTTATATTGGGATAACAGTCCCCAAAACATCAATCATACTAAAGAACATAATCATATCAACAGATGCATAATAAATGAGCTAGAAAGGGAGGAACACAAAACACAAAAACTGTCAAAAATCAATGGTTTCTGAAACTTGCCAAAGGCAGACTGCCAGACAACTAGCCAGCCACTGACAGGTCACGTGACATGCCAGGCTCAGACTGGCAGCTGCCAGCCAGCCACTGACAGGTCACGTGACATGCCAGGCTCAGACTGGCAGCTGCCAGCCAGCCACTGACAGGTCACGTGACCTGCCAGTGGCGGCTCCTGCCAGCCAGCTGAAGATTGAACTCCTACTGAAAATCAATGGGGAAATGCAATTTACTGTAGTCATGGTTCTAGTCATTCGGCTGGAGTTTCAATTTTGCTGCACAAGTTTAAAGGACACATACTAGAAGTTAAATCTTCTGAGGAAGGCAGATGGATTATTTTAGCGATTAAACAGGATAATTCAATCTTTATTATTTGTAATGTTTATGGATTCAATTCCCGATCTGCTAACAGGGTTCTCTTCTCTCAGATAACTTTAGAATTGAATGAAGTAATTATCAAGTACCCAGACTCTTTTGTGATTTTAGGCGGGATTTAAATGAATGTGTGGATGACTCCTTGGACCGACTTCCTCCCAGAAATAACGATAGCCAGCAGTTAAATATTAACATTTTATCATTATGCTCGAAATTTTCTCTTACAGATACATGGCGTTTCTTTCACCCTGATGTGCAAGAATTTACTTGGTCAAATAGAAATAAGTCTTCCCAATCGAGAATTGACCTCTTCCTGATCTCTTCGTCAGCTCTTCAATTTGTAAAAGATATTTCTCATTCTTTCGCTCCCCTCTCAGACCATAAGTTAATAAGTCTAAAATTGTGTACTAACACTGGAAAAACTTCAAGTTTGCGCGGTTATTGGAAATTTAATAATTCTCTCCTTAAGGATAAAACCTTTAATGATGACATCAAGAACTTGTTTTCTAGTATGTTTACTGAGAATTCCAGTGACAGTTATAAAACAAAATGGGAATTTTTAAAATATAAAGCTAGGCAGATTGCCATCAGAAGAAGTAAAGAGCTAAAATCCTCTAAAACTAAAAAAATATTTGAACTCCTGATTAAAATAAACACTTTATTGCAAAAAACATTAACTCAGGAGGAAGAGTTAATTTTAAGAGATTTAAATTTACAAATCAATCAAGTTTATTTGGATTTAGCTAGAGGGACCTTTATTAGGTCCAAAGCCAAATGGTTAGAAGAAGGAGAGACTAACTCTAGTTACTTTTTTGCATTAGAGAAGAGGAATTGCAGGAGAAATTCAGTAACAGCTCTAAATATTAATGGTCTCAGGTGCACTGATCCAAACTTAATTTCTAAGTTTATCACAAACTTTTATGACAAACTTTATACTTCTGAATTTAATTCAGATAATTGTGAGACTTTTGTTGAAACTATTAAAAACTATATTCCAACTATTGATAATGATTTTAAAGATCTTTGTGAGTCAACTTTGACAATTGGGGAAGTTAAATCTGCTCTTTTCTCTATGAAGAGAGGGAAATCCCCTGGAGTTGATGGTTTTTCCATTGAATTTTATATCCATTTCTGGGACTTAATAAAATCCCCATTACTTTGCATGTATAAAGAATGCATTGCTCAGAACGAAATGACTACTTCAATGAAGCAGGGTATAATCTCCCTTATTCCAAAACCTGAAAAAGACCCTCTCTTAATTGATAATTGGCGACCAATAACACTCTTAACTATTGATTACAAGATATTGGCCCTGGTGTATGCTAATAGGTTGAAATTTAAACTTGACCAAATTATTGCGGAGACACAGTCAGGATTTGTCAAAGGTAGACATATCAGCAATAATATAAGACTTGTTTTAGATTTGTTGGATTACTCTGAATTTGTACACTCTAAAGCCATTATTCTTTTCTTAGACTTTTATAAGGCCTTTGATACCATTGAGCATGAATTTCTTCTGCAATCTCTCAAATTGTTTGGTTTTGGGGATTCCTTTGTTAATGTAATTAAAATGTTTTATAACGAAATTAGTAGTTCAGTCATAGTTAATCTGAACACCTCCCAAAGATTTGTTATAAACCGTGGTGTCAGACAGGGATGCCCAATTTCCCCTTTTTATTTATTTTGGTTACTGAGCTATTATCACTGAGTATTATGCACAATCAGAACTTGAAAGGTATCTTCATTTTTGACAGAGAAATTAAAATCTCGCAGCTGGCTGATGACACCACTCTTTTTTACGTGATAAATCTCAACTCTCCAATGCCATTCAGATAGTTAGAAATTTTTCATGTGCCTCTGGATTAAAGTTAAATATGTTGAAGTGTGAGATAATGTCCTTGCATAAAAGCGATGACACATCACTTGAGGGTATTCCAGTTAAAGACACAATTAAGTATTTAGGTATTCACTTAACAAAAAATCTAGTAGACAGACAACAACTTAATTTTTCTAGTAGAATTAAGAAAACGCAAAATATTTTTAATCTTTGGCTACAAAGAGACCTAACTCTCTATGGGAGGGTTCTCTTATCCAAAGCGGAAGGTCTCTCTCGCTTTGTGTATCCATCACTTTCTTTATTTGTGAATGACTGCACCGCTAAAGGTGTTAATAAAATTTTTATTGATTTTATATGGAAAAACAGGTCTCATAAACTTAAAAAAGAAGTGATTTCCAATTGCAGAAGTGACGGGGGACTAGAAGTGCTACATTTTCACAACGTTATTAATGTGTTTAAAATCAACTGGATTAGAAGATGTCTACTAAACTCAAATTCTATTTGGTTTTCATTCCTAATTTCATCTTTAATAAAATTGGAGGCCTCCTTTTTATCTTAAAATGTAATTACATGTATAATAAACTCCCGGTTAAACTATCTAAGTTTCATCAGCAAGCTCTTCTTGCATGGAAATTGTGTTACATCCACAATTTCTCCCCACATAAAACTCTTTTGTGGAATAATATGAATATAACTGTTAGAAACAAATCTCTTTTTTTTTCTAATTGGTTTAATAGAGGTCTAATTCATATATTTTCTTTATTTGATAATTCTGGTAACATTTTGTCTTATGAACGCTTCATGACCATCCATGACTTTCCTATTCCTTTTAAAGAATACAATACTGTGCTTAAAGCTATTCCTATAGGTCTAGTGCAACTGGTTAAGACCCACTTATTATACAATCAAAATAATATGATGGATTCGGTTTTGTTATTGGATGGCATTAGTATTTATGATAAGAAATGTAATAATAAATATATTCGCAGGATTTTTCAAAAAGAGATCTAATTTGCCCTAGAGGCAGGTCCCATTGGGCTGCCCTTATTGGCAATATTGAATGGAGAAAAGCGTGGTTATTACCATATAAATATTTTATTCCTAACAAGACCAAAGAAGTCCACTTTAAAATATTACACAAGATATATCCTGTTAATGCAACAGTGTCCAAATATATTGATATTTCTAGTACCTGTTCGTTTTGTGGTGATCGAAGATGAAACATTAATACACTTATTCTTTTCTTGCAAATTGGTTCAGAAATTTTGGTCTAACATATTTTCTCATTTAAATAAAACCCCTATTCATGCACACTCCTTTAATTTGAAAGATATTATTTGTTATTATACTGATTCCCACACATCTAAAGAATACATTTTTAATTTTTTTATTTTATTTGGCAAATTTTTCATCCATAAACAGAAATGTATGGGATCACTTCCTATTTTCTCACATTTTTTGGCTGAAGTAGACTCATTGCTTAAATCTTTTAATTTTACTAATAATAAAAATGTGATAGATTCCTGAACATATATGAACAATTAATTTGTAATGGCTCTGATATTCAGGATTAAGCTGCTTTATATTATATATTGTTTATTTTATTTGTATTATTATTATTTTTTTTTTTATTTATTTATTTATTTATTTTTATATAATTATTGTTTTTATTTTTATTTATGTTCGTTATTTTTATCTTTTATAATTATTTTTATGGCACTTAATTTGCATAATTAATTATAATTAATTATTCTGTATAATTTAGGTTATGTGTTACCTCTTTTGTTATCCTGAATATATTTGTATATTTTCATGTTTCTTCAATAAAAAAAAAAAAAAAAAAAACCAATAGAGGTGAGCGACTGTTACATATTGCTTGAATAAAAATTGTATAGTTTACTTTAAACGAGGTTTATATTAATTGGAGTTAAAGTGTGTACAATGTGTTTATTGTATGCTGTTGGCAGGTTAAGTAAGCGCTAATGCTAAATGCATTGCTATATTCTCACTCCATTCAGTTAAACTGAGTCACTGTACAGCACAACTTTTAAGGTTCAATTGTTTATTTTAACATACGTTTAGTATATTCGATCAGCGATAAACTTATGTTATAATTCATCACCAAATAGCATATTACTTTTTTTGCAAGGTGATACACTTTTTTTTTTATTGTCTTATGCCAGATAATTATAAATGTCAGCCAGCGAATTGTAATAACTTTGTATTGTTTTGCAGTGAAAATGAGTCTCCGGAAACAGACACCAAGCGATTTCTTGAAGCAGATCATTGGAAGACCAGTGGTGGTGAAACTCAACTCTGGAGTGGATTATAGAGGTAATAGCATAAGTATGTTTTGATTTGCATACATGGTCATCTTCTGTTATATATAATTATTTCTAACCATTTCTAGCTCTCTTAACGTTGATCAATTAGCTGGAATCTTTTAGTTGGTTATGCCATAACGTTATAGCTTAAATCTTGTGAGATATGATATTGTTTGAATAATTGGAGTTCATTTTCATGTGGCTTTATTAGTTAAAGGGTAACTAAACCCTAAACCAACTTTTTTTAGTTAATGATCTGTAAGAATGGGGCTTTATTAGTACTGGTCATTGATTCAAGTAATTTTTTTGACATTTGTGTATAAAGTGTTTTAATTCTACAATATATGGTGTAAAAACGTCTGAGTGCTGCCCTCTTCAGGTTGAACGGTGGCTACTGCAGCTGAATTTTCCTATTGGCTGTTGCGGTACTTCGTGACGTAAGCGGTGACAGCTGACGTAAGCAGGTTCCAACTCACCACGCCAGATTCATGTACATGTCGTATTGCGACCGTGTGAGGAATAATAATAACATAGAGTCTGACAGCAGCTGTCAATTAATCCGTCACTACGAGTCTCAGGTGCCTGCCTGGGGAGGGCTAGACAAAGAACATTTAATATTGGCTACCAATTTTAAAAACTATTGGCAGATTAATATTCTTTCTTTCAACACTATCACATCAGTAAAATCCAATATCAGTCGAACTCTTATTTGTATTTATTTATATAATGATACATAAACCAATTTTAATGTGATGTATTTGTGGAAAATGTGTCTTGAGTATTTAAAACTTACATAGAGCTTACTGTGTTTTACTGATATGCAGTGCTAAGGCCATGTTGAATGTGCCTATTTAAGTAAGATTCTGATATTAATGATTTATTTTTACATTGTGTGGGTTTGTATTTGTACATCATACAGTATTAATTTAATTAGTTCAGGTCTTAAAAAGGTCTTAAACTCTGCAGCAACGCTGAATATTACTCCAAGAGACTGCAGCATTTGCTGTTTGGTTGTTTGTTACACACACAATTCCCCGGTGTATTTCAAAGTTAAAGTGCCTTTAAAGTTAAAAGTTCCACACTATGAATCCACCCCCCACCCCCCCCCATTATTTCTGCATTGAAAGGAACCTGTTCTCAGTCACAGAGCTCATTTTCTCTTCCTGTGTCTTTTCTGCCGTAATACAAAAAGTGATCATGAATATGGAGTAACTTTTCCTTGTGAAAGTGCGTGCTTGTTTATTTATCCACTCAAGGCTTTGTCATAGAACGCATGTCCACATGCAACTTTCAGTGAGTAAAGAAATGCATCCAATCAAAACAGACTGTTGTGGCTCATTTATTGACCTAAAACAATGAAAACATTCCCACCAGTTTGACTCTTGTCCGTTCTTCAGTAAAAGCAGCTTATTGGTTACTTGATGTGAAATGTGGCAGGGCGGGGCCGGGTCGTGATCATACACCCCCGGTCCCGTATTAGGCTAATCAAGCCTCTGAGGTATAAAGATCGACTGCAGAGGGTCGTTCGGGAGAGAAAGATTGTTTACGGACATGTCCGTCATGTGTGTGTTTGTGTCTTCTTTTTAAGTTTATGACAGTGGAGTGATTAACACCTGCTGCTGAGAGATGCTAATGCACTACAGTTATAGAAATACTCAAACTAGCACATCTGGCACCAACAATCATGCCAAGGTGAAAATCACTGAAATTTACCTCCTCCCGTCTGGCAAGAGGTACCGAAGCATTCGGGCCCTCACGGCCAGACTGTGTAACAGCTTCTTCCCCCAAGCCATCAGACTTCTCAATACTCAGAGACACACACGTGTCCTGAGTTGCACTTTAATAACTGTCACTTTATAACTGTCTGCTACCTCAATAACTGCTATGTGCATAGAACATTATCTCATAGTATGTTATGTTTACATTTTTAGAAACTGTCATCTTTTTGCACTACTGAGTACTGGTCGGCGCTGCACTGTCTATTGTCCTGTTCATTGTCAGTAATTTGTTGTACTGTCCTGTACTTTTTGCACATGTTTGCACGTGCACTTTATATAGGTATATATAGGTATTTTATATAGGTATTTTATTTCGTTGTGTAGTCTCATGTGGTCCTATGTTGGTCCTTTGTTGTTTTTATGTAGCACCATGGTCCTGGAGGAACGTTGTCTCGTTTTGCTGTGTACTGTACTAACTGTATATGGTTGAAACGACAATAAAAACCACTTGACTTGACTTGGTTTGTAAAAACAAAAAACATCCAGTGAGCTGCAGTTCTGTGGATGGAAACACCTTGTTGACCAGATGGCCAGACTGGTTCGACCTGACAAACTCTATGGTAACTCCGATATCCGCTCTGTACAAATTTGGAGTTTAAGGCAGCAATATGAAGAGTACATTGAAAAATTTGACTATTTGACACACTGATAGGGGTTATGTAAAGCCCCCAGACCAGGTTCTGATTACTCTCATCATTGTAATTTTTTTTGCACCACTTTAGAACCTATTACAGTGGCTGATGTGTTGGATTGGGCTGGTTTTTTTTTTTTTTTTTTTTTTCCACTACTGCTCCAACAAAGATGTCTCAGATGATCTTCTGACTCTCAGCTTTGTGTGTCTTTTTTGATGGCTGTGAGCCATGTGGTGTAGGGGATAATGTACAGAAATGCTAAACGGAAAGGTACCGGTTCGATCCTGCCTTGGGGCAACTGGTAAAGTGGTGTTGTTTGTTGTGCATGTCATATTCAGTTGATGTGTTCGTTGTGCTTGGTGTCATGCAATGTTTGCCATTTTGGTGCTTGTCCCTGTAGTTTCTGCTTGGACCTACATTTGTGTTGTTGTTGTTATTATTAAACTTTCAAAGTTCCTCCTTTGGTATATCCTATTTAATGCAACTATGGCTGAAATTCTCCAAAAAGGCACTTTTAAAGCTGAAGTGTGTAATGTTTTTGGCATTCAATCGTTTCTCCCATCCCAGCTTAATGTGAAGGGAAAACTAAGTAAGCCACTCTAAACACTATGTCTCAGTTGCACCGTAATAATTTCTCTTTGTTTTGAGCAACCCGTCCAGCCCAACTCAACAACATTGAGCTCGATGTTCACCGATTATGCCTAATAAGCTGACAATGTGTGTGGGCACATGTAAATACATTAAATGGCTTTTATTTATCAGTGTATGGCTATAAACTGCTTACTGAAAAATAAACCGATTGACTTGGGTTGATATTGTCCAGTTTCCCAGATTTAGTGTTGAATGTAAATTTAGCATTGTACCTTAACTGGCATTCTTACCGGCTTATCCAGAGTGCATACCATGTTGTGTGCATGCCTCTTCACGGTTTGATGTCAAAAACAGAGAATAACATGATTATTTCAAATATTATGTAATCACAGATTTCTCTTTGCCTGAATTTATAATGTTTTTTAAATAAGCTGATGTTTTGGGAGTAACCAGCGAATAGGTGTGCATGTAAACAAGCTCATTGGCTCGAAAAATGGCATGAGTTGGGGCGGGATTTTTGTCCGGCCGATATTAGCCTTTCACCTATTTATCGGTATCAGCGTATATGCGCAGATATGAAAACATTTTTCAGAACATATTATGCAGAAAACAATGCTTGAAACGGTGGTGCTGCAGACAGGGCAGAGTTAAGTGGTGCAGTGTCAAGCGGTGCAGTGTTAAGCAATGTCTTCTCGGTAAGTTGCTAACTAGTTTGTGAAGTACATGCTGGAAAGTTAATAAACAATGACCCCATCATTTTCCCTTTTCAGGATTACTGATCGGGGCTCAACAATAAGGACTGCCAGTGTGAGAGAGAGAGATTCAGGCCATTTGCTAGAACTGTCACTTGCCCGATTGGGCCAGTGCTACATTTTATAACATTAGTCCATGCAAGCAAGAGAGCACAAAAATTACATGGAGTGAACGAAGTCTTCTAACCAAGGAGTGAACACGAGTATATTTATATTGCAAAGAAGCACAAATGCATAATATACTGGACGCGCCAAGGCACAGTCACTTGCAGACACAGAGCGCACCCTCCTAGCACCGTTCTCGCTCTTTTTAAATGTATTAGCAGCAGCTATTAACAATGTGTAGAAAATGGCAGGAAAAAAAAACACTTAATGAATTTCGTAGTGGGATTTAATGTCTTGTGTAACATTTTAAGTATCCCCTCACTTTCCGAGTTCACAGTGTGCAAAATCCCCAAATTTTTCATTTTTACATGTTTGTGACAATTAGTAATCCACAGATTGGAACACAAGAAATCAACCGTTTCTTTCTATAGGACTGAAAATCCATGTCTCTCCGTGCATGTGTCTCATCATCTCTCTCAGTGTTTAGGGACAGAGCGCTAGTTTTATTCCCACTGTAAAAAAACAAACACATTCTCTCATTAATTCACCTTTAGAAATGAAACGGTGAATGAGACATAATAAACGAAAAATAAAAACCCCAGTTATACACATGTCTGGAAATCACGAGCTACTCGATATACCAATTGTAAGTATACAATTAATTAGGTAATGTTTCAAAATGTAAACATTAATTTGACATGATTATGCCATTTGATATGAAAAGAATAGATAAAAAAAGATAATAGACTATTATTATCAGAGCTGTTCAGCTGCAGGATGAAGATGAATATTTCAAACAGTCTACTTCATATCGTCCTCATAAAACACCTGTTACATATCTAATTTCTGGACAATACAGGTGTTTTTGTTCTTTGTATATCAGTCAGTGTTGTTCTTGTTTGGGTTGTCTGATTTCATGTTATATACACATTGTTAATTCACAGATCAGGCCTAATATCTACCTACTGTATATTACACATCACAACCGATTTAGTAGCAAGTCTGTTCTCTCAGCCAATAATCAAAACTTTAACTCGGTGAATAATCTTTGATCCTCCTTGTGAAAGCACTACACATGGGCAAAAGTTGCATGACAGCATGACTAAATGGGTGACCGAAAACCCATAATTTCCTCTTGGAGAGGAAAACACTGGTGTAAATGGAGGTTAATATGATATCTTTATGAATTTATATCTGTAAAGCACATACATCATAGTTGCAAATTATAAATGTGATTCCATTTTGGGGAACATTGTATTTTTTTTTTTCTCCCCAATTTGGAATGTCCAATTCCCAATGTGCTCTAAGTCCTCGTGGTGGCGTAGTGACCTAGTTGGTGAGATGCAATACTGGAAAGTAAAATAAACAACGTCCATCTTTTACTCTCCGTGACAACAAGCTTATAGCTAACCACGTAGCTACTTTCACTGCTGGCCAGCTGAGTGGAAGCTAATGTGCAAACATGTTTTCACCAAACTGTT
The DNA here is from genome assembly GCF_025860055.1 of Xyrauchen texanus. Lineage (NCBI taxonomy): Eukaryota > Metazoa > Chordata > Actinopteri > Cypriniformes > Catostomidae > Xyrauchen > Xyrauchen texanus. The sequence continues at coordinate 20,703,859 of NC_068286.1, read as the reverse complement.
TTGTTCAGGATTCGCAGTTTGGTGCCCCCTTCAACCGAAAACAATTCCAGTCATTGCATATATAAAATGTAATATATAAAAGTAAGGTTTTCCACCGTTAAATGTTTCCCCTGAATAGCAGAATACGATGTAACTTCTTGACTCGGCAGGTGTAAATGCTTCTTGTTTTACAACCTGCCCCTGACTGACTGGCAGTATTAAAGTAGTCAGCATTTGACTGATACCAAACAGTAATACTGATGTTTATTTAGCTATTTATTTTATTTGATTAATTATTTATTTAAATGGTCAGCATTTGACTGATACCAAACAGTAATACTGATGTTTATTTAGCTATTTATTTTATTTGATTAATTATTTATTTAAATGGTCAGCAATTGACTGATACTGAACATACAGTACTGCTGTTTATTTAGCTATTTATTTTATTTTTATTTATTATTTTAATGGTCAGCAGTTGACCGATACTGAACAAAGTACTGATGTTTAAGCTATTTATTGTATTTCTATTTATTTTTTATTTTCTCAGTGTTCATTTCTAGAAATGGTTTACAATATATTATAACAATGTCAAATATTATTTGATAAAAATATTTAAGCAGCCTTTTGAGTACCTTTAGCATAGACAAATCGGTGCACAATCCACATAGAAAAGATCTGTTTCCATTCCAGCTCAAAAAATAACTATATCGGCCACCATCAGTAATCTGTGAATTTTCCCCCTCTAAAATCGGTATCGTATCGATCTGAAAAAATCCCATATCGGTCGGGCCTAGAGGCAGAACTGTCTGTTTGTTCATTCAACAGCAGATAGGGGGCATATTCAGAAAGCTGTTTGACAACAATGTATATTTTTGCTATGACTTTCAGTGGTGCAGAAATTACACACTTCATCTTTAAGCCTTATGTGATGTTTAATCACATAAGTGTCTTTCTCTCAGGAGTTCTTGCCTGCCTGGATGGCTACATGAACATTGCTGTGGAACAGACGGAGGAATACGTCAATGGCCAGCTCAAGAACAAATATGGTGATGCATTTCTCAGAGGAAACAATGGTATGCAGTGTCTGTGTATATTATTTAGTACCCGGTTTCTTTTTTTTCTAGTGTTTTGTTACATAGAACAGACTCTGTGCATTCTTAACAGTAATAAAGTTTCTAAAACTATCTGTGTTTGGACTGCAACGGTACATGTATCCACGCTAAACTGAACGGATACAGGGCCTACGGTACACGTAGTCACACAAATGATTACATATTTTGGCATGCGTGAAACCAATATTAAAACAGCATATAACAAACAACACAAACTACGCTGAACTAAAATGAAAAAAGGTTGCGGAGTAACACGGGACCACACAGAATCAAAACAGAATGGAGTGCCACGTGGTACACTAGAAACTGCGGCTCAGATGGCTTGTGATGTTTACATTAACTAGCTTGTTATTTTCCCAACTGTGATGGAACTAAACAAAATATAAATATGTCAAACTTAAATAAGCAGGAGATTGAAGACCCACCGCTGTCTCTAAAATCTGTTGTTTGTGAGTATTGTGGTTTCACAGTAAACTACAGTAATACTGGGCAATGAGTAGTGAACAGGACGAAGGCTGTGTGCCGGCTCTGTTTCACCAAAGTCGGCATGTCTCAGGAAGTACATCTAACATGATGACTCCTTCGTGGCGACATCATCCACATGTGTCTCTTGAGCTTACGGGAGCAAAGCATAAACAGCCTGTGCAATTTAGTCCCGCCACAACATACAAGCAGCCTCTCTCTGCAAGCTCAGACAGAGATAAAGTGATTACGAACGGCATATTTATTTCTGCAGATATGTGACCATACTCGGTCTTCGAGAACACAGGATTTAAGCATCTGCTTAACGTGCTTGAGCCCCATTATAAAGTTCATACAAAATGTGGATATTCTGATTTCCCTGAAAAAACTTGAAAATTTTGTGAAACGTACAAGTGGTGGAACGACAAAGAAATCTCCACTGCTAATGTCTTAATTCTGTTACAATTATTATAATTGCACTTTTTTTTACTTTTATTATGTGCATAAAAGACGCTCTTAAGTTTTGTATTGTAATTTCGTTGAAGAAATTTGCATAGTGCAGTCATATACAGTCAGGTCCATAAATATTGGGACATCGACACAATTCTAATCTTTTTGGCTCTACACCACCACAATGGATTTGAAATGAAACGAACAAGATGTGCTTTAACTGCTGACTTCCAGATTTAATTTGAGGGTATTTACATCCAAATCAGGTGAACGGTGTAGGAATTACAACAGTTTGTATATGTGCCTCCCACTTTTTAAGGGACCAAAAGTAATGGGACAGATTAACCATCATAAATCAAACTTTCACCTTTTAATACTTTGTTGCAAATCCTTTGCAGTCAATTACAGCCTGAAGTCTGGAACACATAGACATCACCAGACGCTGGGTTTCATCCCTGGTGATGCTCTGCCAGGCCTCTACTGCAACGGTCTTCAGTTCCTGCTTGTTCTTGGGGCATTTTCCCTTCAGTTTTGTCTTCAGCAAGTGAAATGCATGCTCAATCGGATTCAGGTCAGGTGATTGACTTGGCCATTGCATAACATTCCACTTCTTTCCCTTAAAAAACTCTTTGGTTGCTTTCGCAGTATGCTTCGGGTCATTGTCCATCTGTACTGTGAAGTGCCGTCCAATGAGTTCTGAAGCATTTTGCTGAATATGAGCAGATAATATTGCCTGAAACACTTCAGAATTCATCCTGCTGCTTTTGTCAGCAGTCACATCATCAATAAATACAAGAGAACCAGTTCCATTGGCAGACATACATGCCCACGCCATGACACTACCACCAAAATGCTTCACTGATGAGGTGGTATGCTTTGGATCATGAGCAGTTCCTTTCCTTCTCCATACTCTTCTCTTCCCATCACTCTGGTACAAGTTGTCTCATCTGTCCATAGGATGTTGTTCCAGAACTGTGAAGGCTTTTTTAGATGTTGTTTGGCAAACTCTAATCTGGCCTTCCTGTTTTTGAGGCTCACCAATGGTTTACATCTTGTGGTGAACCCTCTATATTCACTCTGGTGAAGTCTTCTCTTGATTGTTGACTTTGACACACATACACCTACCTCCTGGAGAGTGTTCTTGATCTGGCCAACTGTTGTGAAGTGTGTTTTCTTCACCAGGGAAAGAATTCTTCGGTCATCCACCATGGTTGTTTTCCGTGGTCTTCCGGGTCTTTTGGTGTTGCTGAGCTCACCGGTGCGTTCTTTCTTTTTAAGAATGTTCCTAACAGTTGATTTGGCCACACCTAATGTTTTTGCTATCTCTCTGATAGGTTTGTTTTGATTTTTCAGCCTAATGATGGCTTGCTTCACTGATAGTGACAGCTCTTTGGATCTCATATTGAGTTGACAGCAACAGATTCCAAATGCAAATAGCACACTTGAAATGAACTCTGGACCTTTTTTCTGCTCCTTGTAAATGGGATAATGAGGGAATAACACACACCTGGCCATGGAACAGCTGAGCAGCCAATTGTCCCATTACTTTTTGCCCCTTAAAAAGTGGGAGGCACATATACACACTGTTGTAATTCCTACGCCGTTCACGTGATTTGGATGTAAATACCCTCAAATTAAAGCTGAAAGTCTGCAGTTAAAGCACATCTTGTTCATTTCATTTCAAATCCATTGTGGTGGTGTATAGAGCCAAAAAGCTTAGAATTGTGTCGATGTCCCAATATTTATGGACCTGACTGTATAAATGAGCCTTCACAATAAGAATTATTGCCCATCAGCCACTGTTTCCTAAATTAATAATTTAAAGAAAGATTCTTTGTTTTCCCTGCTGTACTGAAACCGTAATGAACCGTGACCCCAAAACCGAGGTATGTACCAAAACAGGAATTTTGCGTACTGTTGCAGCCCTAATCTGTGAGCATGCTAAGATTTTTTTTAAAAAAAAGTTATTCACATTCTATACAGACATTTTTTTTTTCCCTTTTGTCCTTTAGTGTTATACATCAGTACCCAGAAGAGGAAGATGTGAAGCCATTTCACTCATTTCTTTATTCATTATTTGAAAAGTGAATTTATTTACCATTGCTGTTCAGAATCTTTTATTATTTGATGATAATATCTAAGTTTGTTTCATGTATTGTAACACAAAATATGGTGTCCTGCACAGTGTAATGCAGTAAATAATTTGTTTTACAACAATGGATTTTGTGTTTAGGTTTTATTGATTTGATATATCTGTTCCTGATGTGCTTCTATGAAAATGTAATGGTGGTAATTCAGTCATAAGGAATTGCTAATTAGGCTTTCCAAGTCTTGAAACTGTTCAAGGCAATTTTCTATACATGGTTCATACTAGGTATACCTGCTGTTTCACATTACTTATTCTCCTGTTGCCCCCTTTTAATATAATGTTAGGAGCACTCTGACTTGATCATTTATACTTTTTAGATTCATCAAAATGTAGACCTCAACTGCACATTTCTTACCCTTCTGCCTTCTTTAGAATGCCCTAATACATTTACAAACGATCCTGGCTTTGTGACATTTCATTTGGCTGAGATAAAAAAAATATATATATATTTAATTCATTAGGCTCCTATTGAGCTGTTTGGATGCACCCAGAGTTCTCTTTATGGGCAAGAAGTTTGCTTGGACCCTTATTTCTTTTCTTGATGTATCCACATATACATGCTCTTTGCCCTTGTTTAGGAGACAAAAGGCTGCCAAGGTCGGCCCTGAATGCAGGATGAAGGACACGGTATTGATTAAACCTGGTCCATAACCGCAGTGAGTGTGGGCTTTCTAGTAGGAGATTGGTATCATTATGCTGCAAATGCTTTCCTATTGTAATCAAAAACCAGAGTCCTCACGTGACGTCACAGTAATGACCCAATGACTAAATAGACTCCGTATTATGAGGGCTGCTCTAATGACCTAGAGCAACATCATAACTGGCAACAAATGCTGGCTTCAAAATCTGTACACTGGTTATCCCCATCATACATTTATTTAATGGATCCACAATATTCATATGGATTTGATCACTGCATCATAGATGTTGGGTCATAATGAAATCTCACAGATATTAGAGGTTTTAAGTCCTTAACCCATCACATAATACTATTTTGACTGTTAAAGGAAATGGCATGTTTACACTTTTGGAGTGCTTCATTAGACTGTGCATTGTTGCATTCATGTGCAAGTTCCGCCAGCAGTTGGACCATGTCATTGCAATTGAGCAGAAATCAGCCCCAATTTCTAAAGACTGGAATTAAAAATTAAATATTAGCTGTTATTTGCAACCGAACACCTAGTTAGTCAAAATAATATATACAAATGGAAACCGAAACCTGTAAAGCTGGTGTTCATTTATCATGACAATGACTTATGCTTATCTTGTTAAAAAAAAAAATATATATATATATATATATAATTTTTGAATAACATTCATGTAGACTGTGCAATATTCATAATGTGTATTTATAAATCTTAGAATAATTTTTTGAATGTGAATCGCACAGCTCAACTAAGATTCAGAGAAGGAGATTTTGTAAGTGTAACGTCTGTCAAAAAGTCATATGGGATTCTATAGGCTTTCCAATATTTAATTTGGTAAACAAACATACACCTGGACTGTAATATTATGGATGAAATGAAAACCATTCCTCTAATCCTTAGAAGTAATAGACATTTCCAGTATTTATAAAGTAAAGATATACAGAGTGTGTGCTGAAGGCAAGGCCATATAATAGAGTGTGTGAACTTGATCTGGTGAGACCTTGCTTGCCTGTCTGGCAGAGAAGATAGAAATGAAATCAATCGCCTTCCACTCAATTCTTGCACACCATTTCGGACAGCATACTTTTGCAGTTATGTTATATGGGTTAAATTTTATGGTTATATATTTACTAATTGATTTCTATGATTGCTATAATTCTCTCTCTGCCATCTTTTAAATGAGTCTTTTAAAAATATTTGGTTTAAAAAATAATAATGTAAATGTATGAAAAATATGTTCCTTTTAGGTTACAATATTAGAGAAAATAAGGTTTTGTGGATATTAGCTCTGAATGTCATATGTGGGCCATTTAATCTCATGGACTGTTGTTGACTAGCATTCTACCACATGCAGACTCTTAATTTAGATTCCAATACTGTCAACCTTGGCCTGGTATGTGCTCCCTGATCTTAGTATCTGAAAGGAACTGTTCTGGATTTATGTAAGTGGGGGTTGATTTATCCGGGCTAACCTACAAATGGCAAAGAGAAGCTGCTTGGCTGAAAAAAGTGGCATTCATTTTGGGGGAAAAATAAGCCCCAGGGGGTATGCTGGCCCTGGCAGCAATGCTTACTAGTGTGTATATCGACCTCTTGTGGATGTAAATTATACCTCTGATGAAAACTGATTACTTCAACTTATGGGATAAAGTGTGCTGGAGCATTGGGTCTGCTCATCGATTTAGAGAATGTAGACATCAGTCTGTGTATTCCGTTTGATTGGTGTAACCAAATACTGTCTGTATCTTTAAAGAAAATATGCTTACTAAAGAGTCAACATGCACATTTTTTACCACATTTAAACTTAAAAAGCTGACAATGTGTGTTGTAATGTAAACACATTAAGCAGATTTCCTTATTGATGTAAAGTCATAAATTATTTAAAGAATTATTCCAGTTTCAATACAAATTAGGCAATTCAAAGCATTTCTGGCAAAATGGTGATACCATAAAACTTAATTTCAGCTGTCCTTCGATAATTTAAATAGACACAAAAATCAGGGTTTCTATGAGGCACACACAATGGAAGTGACTGGGGCCAACTCGTAAATGGTTAAATATTGTCTGTTTCAAAAGTATTGCTACAAGTTGTAAACAATTTATATGTTAACGTGATTTTAGTGTAATAAAATCACTTATTACACTGTGCTCTGTAATACTGGATTCTGATTTGTCAATAGCGCCATCTAGCGGTCTGATTTCTTTGAGTAACAACCATACATCCAGGGATAAAGATGTATCAGACCGCTCATCAGGATATTGCGAGTCATCTTTCCTGCTTCTTGGACCACTGTGGAATCTCTACAAGTAGGCTAATAAACAATTTCAACAAAAATACCTGTTTCATGTCCATTTATTTATCAAATTTTTTGATAGTCACGCAATACGCAGGATAGTGTACAGTCAGCTGGTAGTTTTTGCTAAATTAACCCGAAAGTTAGGGTTTATTTTGTTATAACAACCAGCTGAATGTATAATATCCCTAACTTACTTACCTTTTCTCTGTAAAACTTTATCCGATTTTTCAACTTTTTTGACACAATGACGTAACGTTGTAAACCTTAAAACACTTATATGACTGTAATAATTATGATTTGAACAATGTTAGGCTACTGCTCAAATAATACACAAGTTTTAACAGAATAATAAATCTGCTTTTATAAATTTATAGGCTTCAAATTTCTGCCTTTAAACCCTCCAAAATGTAATTAATATAAAATGAGGGACGAATCGAAATCTTTTGTTCATATGAAGAAATATTTCTTAACCTCCTGAGACCTGTGCATTTTCCATTTCCTTTTTTGATTTGTAACAATTATTTGTAAATTTATTATAATAATTATATATATATATATTTTTTATCGTTTTTCTAAAAAATTATGTCCTCATACAGGGACGGGACACATAAGTTGTGAAATTTTTAATAATAAATATAAAGTCCTATATATATATATATATATATATATATATATATATATATATATATATATATATATATATATATATTTTTTTTTTTTTTTCAAATTGTTTGTTTCCAGGAGTGTTGGTTATTCATGTTTCTGAGATGTTACAGACATTGCAGCAATTTTCTTGAATGCATAAAGCTATAGGATGCTCCCTTGCTCCCAATTTAGTTAATGACTTGACCTCTAGTGTGTTGTCTGTCTGCACTGCCTTAGAACAGGTTAAAATGCACCTTTATTTTCATCTTAACTCTGAAGCCTGTGAAAGCACAAGTTTTCAGCTTTTGGATGAACCCATTAATTCTCAATGTGATAACGCACAGTAAATATAGGATTTCTAAGGGAAAAATAGCCCTACAGTAGCCCAAGGCCCAGGGAGACCCATGCAAAGGTCTATAGTTGACCCTTAATGGGATCAAGCGCAACAATTTACTTACTGACTTATATCACCGAAAATAGAATGCATATGTATTTACATGATAAATACATACATTTTTATCATTAAAACACATTTCAACTTGTCATCTTATTCTGATACACCATACCCCCGTTGTTATTGTGAAAATGGTTCAGACGAACACCTGGCCAATCAGATATGCGGAACACACACGATGTGCATTGTGCAAAGCGGGAACTGATTAGAGAACCAAAATGCCCCACCAAAGGCTAAAATGAGGGGTACAAAAAAAGAAAAGTGAGCAAACAGAGAGCAAAAGTGAATGAAAGAAGCAGAGAGGCAATGGCCAAATTTCTTGCCAAGCAAGAAACACTAGGTATGACTAGTGTAGACTAGCAAATAAAACTGCAGCTAGCTAGCTTAACCTTTAAATAAAGTTAGCACGTTCAGTTAACTAGATAATATATCAATATAATAGATAGATATAAATGCCTTTTATAAGTAAAGACGTGTGAGAAATATAAATTGTACATGCTGTCTTTGTTTTACATCTAACTCTGTCCATGTGTGCTTAGATAACCACAGAAGCACACCACACGCCCAAAGAGTTCATGACCTTTCGTAGCTGCTGATAGTTCCTCTTAACTCTTCCTCTTTTGAGATGTTCTGTGCTCCAACGAGCACGTATTCCTTTTCGTGAGCTAAATATTCTCAGTTATAGAAGTAACAAATATCTAAATGATTAATGACCGTAGTATTAATAAGCTCCGACATTAGGGTTCTTTTTAACATTTTGGTGTAAATTATAATAACGCTGCTGCAGTGTCTGCTCTGTTTCGGAGCTAAAAAATAAACATCGCAATTTTCCCAGCACTATGTACGCAGCAAAGACGGTGACAGGTCCACCTGAACTTGACCCATATGTGCGCAGTTTGATTGACATCAAACACAGCCCCTTGATGAGAGCCTTCCCTGCTTTTTCACAGCCATTGGATTCAATTATTTTATTGACATTTTAGATTTGTTTCCAGTGAGATATTGAGTTTATATAGTGACTTTGCTGTTGTAAACTTTACTGTTGCTACTCTAGAAAAAACATTCTTTTAAAAAACAATATATTTTTATCAATTATTTAACAATTGATAAAAAACGAGTATCGATCAGAGTAATAGTATTGATAAATCCTAATGATACTATCCGGCAATTATATTGCAACCTGCTGGAATTACTAAAGCTTGCAATTAGCCCATTTTTAGGCCTGAAGTCAGCAAGAAAATATCCTATGTATATAATCCTATGATATCACCCTCTATCAGAAACTGAGGGGGAGACTAGCATCCCCACCATGCAGAGCAGGTCCACTGAGGGAGAGACTAGCATCCCTAAACAGTGAGTGAGTGAGTGAGTAACACAAGGATGGGTGGGTGGTGGTGGACGGTGCTGGAGTGGGTGTGGATGAGGGCAGTGCCGTGGTAAGTAAGGGTTGCTGTTTTTGGTGGTTGTTGTTTTATTAAATAAATAAAACAAAATTCATTAAGAATAAGAAAATGCTCTTTATTAGAATTTTAGTTTTTCATATTCAGGTTGGCAATGAGCATGTACAAGCAGCGTACAAGCACTCCGCACAGTCAAAGTCTATCCCAATTTGGAAAATGTTGTCCCCCTGTTCATACATCCTGCCTACAGTCCACATCAGTAGTCATGATGATTTACAGCATGCCGTTTTGTGATAAATCTCATTTTTTTTTTAGAATGGAATATCGGATGAAACTACAGGCATTACAGACTTCTTTTCACTCAAACAGGTTTCTATGTCAAAACTTAATTAGGTTTTTACCAGATGTGTTTTTGTTGGAGTTTCTCCAAAAGACAAACTTCACTGAGATCAGCGCCATGTTTTTTTGTCACATGACTCTGCGTGTCAAAAGTTTTACCCTTTTCTGACAGCCCAGATTGTCCTTAAATGAAATTATGTATAGCATATAGTGAAGACAAAACACTGTCCACGTAGATGGATGCGGGGTCGTACGAGGTTAAAGCAAAAACCCATTGGCACACCAAGGTTTTTGTCCAATACCCATAATTTGCATTGCATGTAAACACATTTACAAGCATTTTACCAACTTGTACATTTTGTTTATGGAAGCCCTGGAGTGCCAATTAAAAAGAATGAAGAAATTATCAATCTATAAATTTGAAAATAAAAACATGGGAAAATAAACTAACTTACAAATAAATAAACACATTCTAATGCATTATACCATGGTCTGTTCTAATACTTAATTCTGATTGGCTGGAATGCGTGCAGTTCAAACTGTTGAATGCACAAGGTAGTTCCAGTCAGTTTGAATCATTGTTCAATATTAATGTGCTGTTTGTTGCCATAGCAACATAACATTACAGAGCAAGCAGACAGAGAGATGCTCTTACAATTGAAAACATTTCTTAACCACTTTCATCAGCATAGCTAAGAAAATGGAATTCAGCTTGTTTTGCTAACAGGGTGAAAGAAGGAAATCAGGACCTAAAAGCATTTTGCGGTGAAGTGCTACCATGCAAGGACAAATTGTGATTTCAATTTAATTCAATCAATCGTGCAGCTTTGATGGATACCATACCGATGTCTCAGAGGTCAAAATCTGCAGATTCCAGAGTGTTTTGAATGGGTTTCCCCTCATCATACAGTAAGTGCTACTTTTGCTGTCACTGCCACTTTTGTAATGTCAGTTTTCCACATTAATGTGAAAATGACTAATACAATTAAATAATACATTTTATCTAAAGTGCCAACTACAGCACATTCTGTGGATTTTATTATTTTTGGATTGTGCATTTAAATTTGCCAAGTGTGTGGTCACTACTTTTTCTCTGTGCCTCTGTGTTTTATTACGTTGTCAGATTTTTGGGATTATGCTGATTTTTGGTAGTTGTGAGAGTATTGGTGTCCATGCAAACACACATTTTCAGTATATGATGCCTATACTGACACTGTTCATGATACAGTCCGTTATTATGTTGTTAAAAGTTGGCTTGTGAATCTTGTATGTTGATTTCAAAAGCCTTTAGTCTAGAGTAAGAGTGTTGTAAATATGCATACAAAAAAGGCTTTCTTGATATTTTGTTGATTTTGACTAGCTCTGTTATGACTGAATGAGTTTAATATTAATTTAAACAGCTGGTCTAAAAGTGTGTGAATGAATTAAGCTATTGGCTCATTAGCGCACAGCTAATTCATATCATTCTCATTCACAAGAAAAAGTCAGGCCACAACAGTAGACATTACCAGAGGTGTTCAGGCATTACCTTCATCACTGCATCTTAAAACAGGTACAGTTGTTCGGTCAACCCATCTCCCAGCGCATTTCGACTATTGCATGAAATACAGGCTAACCCTGCACTCAAGCAATTAGCCCCCTTCACAACACCTTTTTTGACTGCCAATTTGTCTACTAAGGAGCATAATGCAAAGAGTTGTTGGCAAGCACCCAGCATGCTAATGGAATTGCCAGAGTGTTTTGTTTCTCGGCGAGTAACCACAGTGGCTTTGTGCTGTCAAGTCTTCGAGTTAGCCAATGGTAATTGAGTGTGTCCTGTAGCTGCAACTTTTAGGAATCACTGAGCACCTATGGCCTTGCCATGTTACAACATCAGGGGCACAACTGGGACTCAAAAAAGGAGATTGAATGCAATGGATAGATAGGCTAAAGAGAAAAAGTATTAATCAAAATCATTATTAACATCTGACATTTTACTTGAAGACACAATGAAGGCAACATTTTAGTTTTTGTTTTGGCATAAAGGTCATGTGTGCATGTTTTGAGGTCATCTATGTGGTAGTGTATTAAATATTGACAAAGATTCCTTTTATCAGATATACACATTTGAAATTTATAGTCATTCTTTTCCAGGAAAATTAATTAAAAATGTTGATGACTCATTTTGTATATATAGATTTTTGGTCCAAACAAATGCTCTCCTCATGAGAATGTCCTTCCTCCTGCGTAATATCATCAAGTAGCTTGTGATTGTGACGAAACTAAAGCCTAATGGTTATTTAAAATGTAGTTAAATAAAGGGGGCAAGTCCTTCGATATGTCCAACTCAAACTTTCTGTTTAAATAGGAAATATTTCAACACAGCAGAAAACTGTGATCATCAAGCCATTTCATGGGGTCTTTAATCTCGGAAACTGTTAAAGGTTTTATTAGAATGAATCTTGACTCTGTGACACATAGTGAAGAGCAGAGAGCTTCTCTGGTATCTCTGAAATTCTGTTCACTTTTATTTGTCCTGTAGTTAATGTGAGCCAAAGGGTACTCAAATGGTTGCCATAATGCTTGAGTCTAAGGCTTCTGCCACAAATATGTGCAAATGCCAAGCTGCATGCACTCTTACTGCTGTCAATTATGGTCTTATAAATGTTTGGCTGACATTTTATATTCATGCTCTTATGCTGCACCACTTAGCCATTGTATGTTCATAGTTACTAGATAGATACTTTATTGACCCCAAAGGGTATATTCAGCAGCAAACACAGAAATAAAAAACACAGCTTTAGGTCAACACACACGTGTAATTTTCTATCATAGTGGGGCCTATCGAATTATATTGTTTTTATACTGAAGCAATGGTATTTTTGTTGCCTAACCCTACCACTAAACCTAACCCTTACAGAAACCTTTGCTTTTTGTTTTTATTAAGATATTATGTAGGATGTATTTCCTTATAGGGATCATTGACTGATCCCCACGTTGTAAGTGATTTCAGGATTTGCTGTCCTTGTGGAGACATTTGGTCCCCACATTGCAGGCAAAACCTGACCCACACAATCTCAGTCTTGCCATCCCAGAGTACCAGGGCGTTTTTATAAACATAATTGGGCTGAATCAGTAAAGCATTGTCCTGCATGCAAATTGGAGCATGCGTACATCATGACAGAGAGACAAAAGCCTCCCAGATGAGACAGTACAGCAAGGAGCTGTTAGACTCAAAGTGACAAGGCAGGTTGAGCACTTACGTCTACTGTGCAGTATCACAATACAGAGAATTTTATCGACCGGGATGTCAAGGGGAAGATAGCTGCTCGGTGCTCTCACTAAAATGGATGCTGTTAGCGAGCTACCAAAACTATGTTGCCATGGCATGCACACTTGAATTACAAGGATGGGAGGAAACCAATTAACAACATAAATGAGAAATACATAGTGCTGTTATTACTGTGTCAGTACACATTTAATATTAACTGTAATAAATACACATTTAGCATTACATTATTTTAGGACATATTATCTAGGCTCTAGGGCATAGTATATATATATATATATATATATATATATATATATATATTTGTATCAGTGTTAGATGTAGGGTGGTCTTGCTTTCTTTTCACACCATGCTTTTGGTGTCTGGAAAGCAATGAAAAAAATTTAAATTGGGGAAAATACCTTTTGAGTTGCCAGTTAAGCCTGCCAGGCTTGATCAGTTAATGGCAAAATAGGTGAAAGCAAGGCAGAGGACACAAGGTAATAAAGAGGTTCCTCGTTTGTTTCATCTATAGACATTTGAAGAAATAAAATCAATATGATGCACTGACATCACAGAATTTGAATTTCAATCATGTAGCATAAGTTGTAAAGTCATCCACCCAAGGTTATATTTGACAGTGGTTATTAGGCCTGTAAGGTACCCTTTAATTTATTACAAAATCTGTACAAACATTAAAGGCAGTTGAATCCAGCCCTAAAGATTCTCTGCAGTGATTTTCACCAGTGACATCTCAGAATGTTCTAGGAACAGCAAGCTGAAAAACAGTAACTTGTAATAAGAGGTCATCCTTGAAGATCCCTGCCATCAAGTGGTCAAATGGCACAATGCAATTTAGGCATTATCGAGCAGCCAACAGTTCAAGCTTAAGTATGTATCTTCTTCTGTTAAAAAACTTTCTACAATCCCAGCTTAATATGCAGAGACAACTGTAAGTAAGCCATTCATAGGCTTACAGTTAAAAACTGTAAGCACTGTCTTTCTGTGGCACTATAAAAATTGCTTCATTTGTTTTGATTGACCCGCTTAGACTATCTCTTTGTTTGACCAACAGCAGATGGGGGCATTTTCAGACAGCCGTTTTGAAAACAATGTTTTATTTTTGCAATTCTGTTTGATGGCACTAGTTTAGCAGAAATGACATACTGCTTTAAATTGCGAAGAACCTGGAGATAACTTAAAAGATATGGTTAATTAAGCTTATGAAATGTTTTTATTTCAAATACATTTATAAATATAAAATAAAATATAATAAATATCAAAATTAAATATTTATTTAATTTATAGACTAGGCAGACAAGGCTTTTATTCAAGGTATGAAATGATCAAAAGCAGCTCACAATTTAATGCTTCACTCTTGAATGTACAAAGGATCATTATTTGTTCATTTAAATTAATATTACTAGTAAACTTTTTCCAGTTTTTTTCTTTTAATCAAAGTATACTTTATATTCTGACTACAGTCACATTTAAATGAACTGTATTCCCTTCAATTTAATACATTTTAAAGTTGTTTAAGACTAAAATATATTTAATGTAGCTAAAGCCTTTATGCTAAAGTCAAACAGTTTAAATACTTAGCTTAATTGTATTGGATATATGTTTGTTTTGTCTAATTAATCTTTTAAGGTCCAACCCTTAAAATAATAAGAGATAATCCCAGACATATCAAGCCACCCAACAGGGCTTTAATTGGATATTTGGCCTTTTTTTTTTTTTTTTTTTTGCAAGTTTTTTTCTTGCAAATATTTGTATTTTTTTTTTTTCTTAATCCAATTGGAATAAAATTCCTTGACTTTGTTCACATATGGTATCTGAAAACACACACACAAATGGACAATTTTCTTTAAATTTTATATATATTTTTGTTTTATTTCACTTTGTTACACTTGAATGAAAATGAAATGAATGGATTAAAGCAGAGACTATTTATTTATAAGAGATGGGACACTTCTAATAAAATTAATGGAAGAATTTGGAATACCCATCTAAGGAGCTCTAGCATTCAACAGTCAATGGATGTAAAAAAGGAGGTCCCGCCTTACAGGTAAAAGAGCCATTCAACTTTTAGCTACAGATATTGCTTGTCAATTAACTCGAGAAAATGCATGCGCATTAGCTATACAAGCTGTGAAAATGTTGCTTTTTAGCATAATATGAGGTAAAGAAGCATAATTTATGATACCAGTATTGTCAGATTTTACTGCTAATTTAGAATATGTAGTTTAAACGTAAGCTTGCCAAGCAGTTTTTGAGATTTCTGTGTTCCCCCATTCAAGTAGATAGGAGCTGCACTGTCATGACTGGAAATAGCCTCCCAAGAGCATTTCAAAGATGCCCGACAATGGACTGACATGCTAAAAAGACTCTGATTAGACTACGAAACACAGAAATAATAAGTGTTCAGGAGCATCCCAATCCTTTAGATGAGCACATATGTGGGTGTTTGCACACACAAAATCCTCAGACATGTACACACACACACACACACACACACACACACACACACACACACACACACACACACACACACACACACGCCCGCCCTTTTGTGCATCGTCTTTCCATGAACACTTGTACATTTGAGGAATATTTCAAAATCTATTTATCATATTATGTTGTGTATGGGTTCGTTTGAAATTGTGAAGTCCAAGCTCAAAAATGACACCTATTTTGTTCAGATCAAGCATGTGGTTATTATTATTTTGTATTTATTTGTTTCTACAGGGTGTGCCCTCCACTGGCCTGTTATAAACCTCAAGTAATCCTTCTATCAATAAAACTGAATACTGAAAAAGAAGTTAAAAATATCTAATGCAATATATTGTGATAATATGAGAGATTTATAAACCATCTTAGTGGGCCAGCCAGTTTTGACCAGGAACACAACATGTGTTGGCACAAAACAAACAAAGCACAAGGGTTAAATTACAAGAAAAGGTGTTCATGTCCAAGACATACAGTATTGTTTGCTTAATTTTGTAGTTGACTACTTTCTTTGTATTACATGCAATAGACACAACTTGGCTCCAGAAAGAGGTAATTGCTGTATATATATTTTTTGAATGACTGAGGCACTGGAATACTAAGCCTACAAGTCAATCATCCATACAACACTTTTGAATACTGTCTGAACTCTGGCTCAGCCATTCCAGAATACCTCTCAGCTTTTTCAGACAAGTTTTTGCTGTTTTTTTCAATTACACACTGAATAATCAACCTAAACAGAAAACAGGTTCTCCTTGTGGATTTGCCTGTATTCTGCTCTATCCACACTACACTCAGTAGTTTCTCCTTCTGAAAACTCCACAGAATAATACTGCTTCCACCATACTTGATGAATAAATAACGTTTGCATCAATCACAGCACTTTGATGCCAAGCCAAAGAATGCAATTTTTGACCTCAATACTAAAAAATTATAGGTTTTGCAACATGGCTTTGACAAACTCGTGACTTACTGTAATGTTGGCCTTCTCAAACATTGGATTTCTTCTGACCACTCACCTAAAGAAATCTGTGAAGCATTGAACACATTGTTGATATCTGGAGAGTTGATGTCAGTTTTCAGCTGCACTTTTGGTCACATCTCTTACAATGACCCTTGTTTTCTGTTAGCTTAATTTTGCAGGACTGCCTGATCTTAGCTGGATTGTGTCACATGTTTACTTTTTTGTTTCAAAAGACATTATGGTGCCCCTAGAGAGGTTAAGACAGGAAGACGGATCTTTTTTCCCCCCGTCACATATAAGTTTTATAAATTTGTATGGTGTAGTCAAGGAACTTAAAATGGATTTAATATAATTTGAAAATAAATGTAACCTGTTACTTTTCAGATTTGTTATGATTAAACTGTATGCCCATTTGTCCTAACTTGATTTCTGCCCTTTGAAATTAAAAACATTTACTGTCTTTTGCTCTCCTCTTGTGGTTGGTAACAGCCATTACACTCATAGACAGTCTTTACAAACATTAAAAAGTTGTCTCTTGATTACAAAAGCTACCCACAATCCCACATGATTAATATTTGTCCTCTGGCAATCAAACGCTTTTCTTAATCAATTTAACATTGCAGTGAACATGCTTTTGGTGTCAACAATCATATGGTTAAGAAAAGGCCAAGACACTCAGAATGACTTCTTTAAATGTTTGGCTTCCACCCATAAGTTTCACTAGCTTCTTATCCAAAAAGCCATAGGGCCATTCACTCTCAGCACCACAAGATTTGGAGGACTGTAAGAACTACCCCTAGATACCCACACCAGAACCCATTGACCTGGATGAGATTGCTCTCCTAACCCTACAGTGCTATTGAGCGGCAGAGGAGCCCCTCAGGCTTAAATGGGGTGAATAAAACAAGGAAGTGCTGCAATATGCTAAGTGGCAAAGGGTTGTTGAAGCTGGGGGAAATGGGTTAGATCATCCTGCCTGGACCTCCCAGAGCTGTGGCTCCTGCCAGGCTGCTCCAGGCATGTCTCTAGGACTTTGGAAAGGGCAGTGATCATTTGGCAACCATTAGTTGGGTGTGCCAGTGGTTATATCAGTTTGTATTAATGATTCTGTATGACATAGAAAGTAAAATAGGTGGATATGGGTGGGTGTGATTCTCATTAAAATCTCTGCTGTCCTGATCACAGTGGACTTTAAAAGCTGGGTCTGATAAAGTGGCTGCAAGGCAAGTCTTCAGGCTGGTATTAATTTTACATATACTTAAGAGATCCTATACATCTTTTATCTATTTCATTATCTTTGCTGTCTGTTATTTAGTGTAATACATTTCATGCTAGATTCATGCTGCGGTCAGGCAGAAACCATATTAGTAGGACAAATTCAGTGTTCCATCCATCCTATTTCTATCTTTGTCATCAGTGCTGTAGCAATTAATTCTGCGTCCCCTGACTATAATTGGTCTGGTCCCATTTTACATAAAAAAGAAAACAACAACAACAACAAAAACAAACAATATAGTTTAAAAATGTGTTGTGGGCCCCCCTGAGCCTGTGGGCCCCTTGAATTGTTACCAACTTTCACCCCATTAGATACGGCCCTGTTTGTCATTATCTGTATACTTCTGTCAAGTGGATAAATGACTGACACTTTTTTGAAAGATTATTTACAGTTACTTTTCTATCTTGTAATACTTCTAATTCATTAACATCGGTAACATTGACGTTTGGATGATTTCACTAAAAATTAAATACATGTAAATTCAGTGTATTTATTTCATGTACACTTTATTTGCTTTGGATGTGACTGTAGTATGAAAACGCATAATATTATTTATATGGATGGGTGTCCAAAAACTATTTAAATACATTTGATGTCTCCAGCTGTGAATCAACAGAACAACACTAGAGGTCAGAGTTGCACAGTGAATTTACACAGTACATTTCAATGTCACTTACTTGCAATGCTTATAGGCATTCTGCAGGACATCCACATTTTTTACAAAATACAACTGAGCATGCTAACGGTTTTCACATTTAAAGAAATAGGCCAAAGTTATATATGATCTTATTAGAGGCTCTATTTCTATTATATCAGCAGAAATTACCATTTACCTGTTAAAAATGTTATTTGAATCAGTTTCAGGTATGAAGTGTGTAAGGGTATGAGGCCTCTGGGGTGCAATGTTGTATTCATGTCGTTAAAATTTAGCAGAGCTCATCCTCGGTCTCCAAGCCCTAGTCTTTGAACACATATTTGGTTGTTGATAAACTAAGTAAAAACTTTTTGTTGCCTAAAGCCAGGGAATCATTTGATTCTCTGTATTGAGACTCTGAATTAAATAGATTCAGAGCAAAGCACCCTGAGGCAATGAAAACAGACAGATGTATATATAATGAGTCTCAACAGAAAAATTACTTGGATTATATGATAGATGTAGTGGCCATCAAAATTGATAAAAAGTATTCCTAAAATAATACACATCCCCATAGCGTGACAGTGAGGATGTGAGGATGTCTTCAAAAAATTGTTTATATCTATCAATTAACATCATACTAAATCCAGTAAACATAAAAAACCTAAATCAATATTTGGTCTGACCACCTTTGCTTTCAAAACATAAAGTGAAGCCATAAAGTGAACTGCAGCCATCTACCTGTTGTTCGTGCTCACGCTCCTGCACACACTCCATAAGGACATGAGTGAGCGAGCAGCCAAAACAATGACGTGACTTACAAAGAGACTGAATGTGATTTACTGGCATCATGCTGACAGATGAGGTAGCATAATTAAAATCAAACAGTTATGATTGGTTTACTACAAACTTTGAGACTAAATAAAAAACAAATGGTCAGCTAACATAGCATACTGATACCAGTGGCGGCTGCTGGTCTTTCAAAGAGGGGAAGCTCATTTTCGGCCTACATTATAAACTTATTTACCCTATTTTTTGCACTAAATCAATCTTGGGTGTTGATCTGCCCTGCTGTTTAATTCTAATTTTTTCCTCGTAAGGAAGACTTTCAAATGGCTTCGCCAAAATCAGGTCGACAATATTAGCACCGTCTGCCATCGTGCGCAGTTTCACCCGTACGACGCTAGCCTAGCCTACTGTATGAATGAATGAACGAACGAACGAACGAACGAGCGAACGAAGCGAACGAACGCTCTAAAACAAAATATATTAAACTTGGTAAAACTGAAACAAGGAATGAGGTGTATAATTGTGTGAAATGTATTATGCAAATTGACTAGCAATTTCGCCAAACAAATATAAAGAAATAGGTTGCAGCAGTTTGTCTTTCGACTACACTTGAGAAATCCGCGATGGGACTGAGCGCGAAATAGCTTCAGTGACTTCTTATAGTACAGATTCGCTGTCAATCAAAAGGAGATGCAGTCTTTTAACAGATCCTCCAATCATCACGCGGAAGCCCGGAGTCCGGGCCAGCCCACTCCTCATTCACCCCCAGAGACGCTGAGCATCCGTGGGCGGGACATAATCGCAGCATTTATCCAATGACCGTCTATTTTCAGAGCACTGAAAAAAACTGTTCAGAGCAGCCCCATTGAAGTCAATGGACGCTCGGCTTCAACAGGGAAATGCACTGACGCTACGGGAATGTATGAGAAGTAAATCGAGTCAGCCGACCTGCTATATGTAATGTAGCTGATTCTGAACGAACTCGTCTTCGAGATGAACGTGTTCTAACACATTTTTAGTAAATAAATTGTTTACACAATAGTACATATTTGACCATTATTTTTTTGACATTATAGGGGAAGCTGAGCTTCCCTTGCAGTCTTAAAGAAAGCCCACTGACTGATACACACATACAGCTGCATACTACCAAACTATACCAGACATTTTACTGCACTGCACTGTTATGTAGCACTATTGTATGTTTTGTATGTCATGTTGTACTATGAATAATGAACCAGCGTATTTGCTTAAATGTATCCTGTATTTCTGACTTTTATATAAAGAGAAGATTGTTTAAATTATTTGAAAGTTACGAATCAAGGTAGTTTGCAATTCGTCAGCATTAGCAGGCAAGTTCAAGTTAGCTAAAATTACACAGATAAATCCTTATGGCACATTTCACACATTTCACATGCTTTGCAGTTATGCAAGCTTACCTGTCCAAGTAGAAGAACACCAATTCAAGGTCAGTTTTGATCCCCATCAAAACCAAATGAAGGTCCCTCCAGGAATCAAATACCCTGCCGATGTTCACTCTAGTTTTTGCTCTCGTTCTCGCTTAGCCAGACGGGATTCAGTAAATAAATGTTTTTTTGTTTTTGATTTTTGGCTTACTCAGAATTTGTGTAGGAGTTGGTGTTGTGCTGGATTCCATCTCTAAGATAACGTTACCTAATGTTGCAAACTATCTGTTAATGCGGAAGAGAAGCTTTTACTGAGGCATGGCTCTCGGGAGCGTGAGTAAACGTCATATCCTTTGTATTTTCCCGGGAAAAGTGACCCACTCCCTTCACATGAAAATCAATCTACGGGCTTTAATAGGCAACCTAGGAAGTCCGGAAATGGCTCATTTTTTAAGTTGCATTACAAGTTTTCCCACATTGGCAAACAAAAACAAAAAACATGAAAATTGTTACATATTGCTCCTTTAACTCTTATAAACTGAATTCTGAATAGCCTGTTGGGCTCACATTAAATTGGCAAGACTACTTAATTTTTTTTCAATGTTCTTAACTGAATGAATGAAGCTTGTCCCTTTTTAGCTGAAAAAGCCTCTGGTTTGGCTATAACAAACTCATTAAATTATTGGTTGAGTAATCAAATTAGTTGTTTTAAAAGTTATAATGGTAGTTCTACCTTGTGAAATTCAAATTGCAACTCTGTTGTCCTTGTTGCATAATTCCAAGTTCAATTCAAAGGGGCGAAAAATCTGTAAATTCTTGGTAAACTAATAGTGTGCTCAGATGTATAGATTTCTCATATGGTCTTTTGTTCTTCTAGATATTTTTAAACCACTATACCATAAGGAATCATAAATCAGTGTGAGATTTATTTATTTTTTATTGATTTTATCTTTGTGCATCTCCTTATTGGTAGTACATATCAGAGATAAATGGGACTTCTATGTGTGTTTGTTTCATACAGTTATGTAAATTGTTTTCAATAAACTGGGTGTTATAGCATGCGTGTGCATATGAGTGTGTTTGTGTAAATATGCTTTTATTCTTAGGTTATCGTACTTTAGCTTTGCACCTGTAAAACGCAGAGCCTTAGTTTCTCCTCAACACACTGCATTGGTTGTGGTATCTTGCTGAGATTTCATGTGTGTGAATGAGTAATGCTTTTGGGAAGTGTGTTCATATTGCTACATTTGTGAGGCCACCCGAGGGTGTGAGGCAAGCAGAGCACTAATGCAAAGTACCATGGGATTTTCAGGAACAATGTGGTGACATTAACAAGCTGTCAAGCACTGACATTGTTCTCTCAGAGTGTTTAAAAACAAAAGTAGGATCACCTCAGTTAGCAGACACAAATTCTCTCTCTCTCTCTCTCCTATATCTCACTGGCACACCTTTATTTTTCTCTCTCTGCTGCACACATTGCACTAACAGGGCATGGTGTTCTTTCTTAATGGAAACTGGACTAAAGAGAGTTTTCTGTTAAGGTATAAAGAGCCCTCAAGGCAAGTAGGCATTAGTCTATTTTGAGAAGGTCAATTCTAAATGATGTTATAGGGATGAGTCTTGCCATCTTTTGGTCTTTGGCTTGGGAGTAAACCACCTCTTTCATTAGATGGGTTTATAAGGCATTTCTTCTTTGGAAAGGGCTACATAATGGCAACAAAACCAATCTAACACATGGATCATCAGCACATTTTTGTGTTGTTTGAGTTAACAAGGTTTGCCCTGAACCTGCAGCAACAGTGCGATGGAAAAGTGTACATTAGACCAGAGTTTGACCCTACTTTAACATTATAGGCAAACTGACATTAACAGACATTTATTTTGGTGCTCAGCGAAGCACACTGCTGGAAGGTTAAACCTAATTTAAAATTATTTATTTAGTTATTTATTTTTTGTGCAAAAAATTGACCCCAGTGTACAGAACTTTCTTTCACCTGCTGTCTTAAGTCTGTTTCAATCTATCAGGCCTAATCTTGAATAAGCGGTTCCTTTAATGTGCAGACAATTGCCTCAAAAATTATTTGGACATTTTATCCACATTTTTTTTTTTTTTTAATGAATGTCCTTGCAACAAAATGTCAAAGCAAAAATCATTTGTCTTTGAAAGAACACTTTTCGCTCTGTTGCTCACACAAAGCTATCTTATGAAATCTAAACACATAAACTATAGTGCATGACTTGTAAGGCAATACATTTTAACATAGTGCGGGGTGATATTGACAACAGTATTACCACAATATTCTTTTTCATATCATTGGATACCAATATTTATCACAATATACATTCACATTCGCAAGCTACACATTTGTTTGAATTTCCAAGTTGGCAGAAGAAAAAAATAAATAAACCCTAAGTCAAAATAGTCTCTAAAAAATTGCATTGGGGGCCCAGAGACAGCCAAAGCAGTGGGGTCTGAGGGATCTTCTAGCAAAATATACAAATATTTTACAAAGAGTTTATAAATCAAGTGCAGTTGGATATGTATGTTAAAAGATCATCTGTTCGTTGTAATGGACCATTTTTATATTTTCATTAAAGTGAGAAAGCCTCTGCTACTAAATAGTAACTTTATTGCATTGCTCAGCGTTTCAACTGCGTGTATAATACAGGGTGCACCCATTTTCTTTCTTTGATTTTTTTCTGCTTGTCTAGATCTCACATTTTGACTGCATGCACTCATTTTCTCCTCTGTATTTTGCACAGAGTATTGCATCAATCTCAAACATTTGCTGTACAGGAACTAACACAACGACAGCAAACAACTGCATGAGGATTCACCTCAATCTCAAAACCTTGCTGCTCAAGAACAACCATAACAACAAAAACAACAAACAATTGCGGTAAGTCATAGCATCTGCTCGAATAATTGCTTCCTGCATTGCATGCCACATGTTTACTATAGCTTCTTCCATCAGCAGTGAGGGGTTTACATGTGATAAATGTAAGGAATTAGTCATGCTGACGGAGAAGGTTAATGAGTTAGAGACACGGATCCGAATGCTAGTGGAGGTCAGTGAGAAAGAGAAGCCGGTAGATACTGTTTCGGATGCGGGGAGTACAGCGAGAAACATACACACTTTGGTTCAGGCTGTAGAGTCCCCACAGCAGGGCATTTGGGTGATATTTCGGTGGCATATTCGCTCAGCAAAGTGACACCAAACTCCCGTTCCTGTTAGGGTTTCCAATCGATTCTCTCCACTCAGTGATGCACCCACTGAAAATCATGTTGAAAGAGCCTTGGTTTCAGGAGATTCTATTGTAAGGAAAGAGACTCCAGCCACTATTGTTAAAGGCATTTCCAGTGCCAATGCTAAATGTAGATTTTCTCAAATTGTTATTCATATCAGCACTAATAATGTCCAGCTTTGCCAATCGGAGATCACTAAATATAATGGCAAAGAGGTATATAATATGCTTTGGCCACCTCCCTGCTTGTTGTGGTGATGAGGTTTATAGTAGATTAGTGTAACTGAATGTCTGGATGTCTGAGTGGTGTCCGGAGAATAGCATAGCATTTATAGACAATTGGAAGAGTTTTTGGGGTAGACCTGACCTACTAACGAGAGACGGACTCCATCCCTTCAGGTAAGGTGATGCTCTCCTCTCTAGTTATTTGGCTCATAGTCTTAATAGTGATAGTATTTGACTAACTGGGGCCCAGGTCAGGAAGTAGACAAACTGGCTAATCTGAACATCTGCTAGCTGCCTAGAGACATCACACAATCACATAAACAACAACACATAGAGATTGTATAACCTAGATATCACATAAAGAATGTGTCTGTTCCCCAAACTACCAAACACAAACCCCTCCCTAAATCATTTAGAAAAAAGATAAACATTATATAAAGGTAGAGCTACTAAACATTAGATTTATTTCTAACAAAGCACACTAATTGTATATTAAATTATTATAGATCATATTTTGGATGTGCTCTGTTTGAACAAAACCTGGCTTAAACCGGATGAATATATTAGTTAAAATGAATCTACACCCCCCAGGTTATTGTTATAAAAATGAGCCTCGCCTGAAGGGTCTAGGCAGAGGTGTTGCTGCAATTTTCAGTGACATATTTGGTGTTACTCAGAGGACAGGTTATAGGTTTATGAATTTGAAAAAATAATGCTTAATGTGACACAATCAGATTTTACTTAAAAAATCTGTCGTCTTTTGTCACCCGGGCATTCTTATTTCCTTGGTGAATTTGCTAATTGTCTATCAGATCTAGTCATTCCTGTGGATAGAGCTTTAATTGTTGGTGATGTCAATAGATTCACATAGATAATGAATTTGACACATTGTCATTAGCATTTATCGATATTCTAAATTCTCTTGGAGTCAGGCAAAATGTGACAGGACCAACTCATCGCCATAATCATGCGCTAGATTTATTTCTGTCATATGCCGTTGATATTGATACTATAGAAATTCTGTCACATAGCAATGACATCTCAGATCATTACCTCGTCTCTTGTATGCTGCAATCAGCTAATGTTACTCAACACCATGCTGTCGTTCAGGTAGAACTATTCTTTCGATCAGTAAAGATAGCTTCACTAATAATCTTCCAGATTTATCTCATTTTTCTCAGTAAGCCAAAAACCCTAGAAGAACTAGAAGCAATATCAGACAATATAAATACAGTCTTCTCTAGCACTCTTGATTATGTCGCCCGCCTTCGAGTAAAGAAAATTTAAGAAAAAAGCCCTACATCATGGTACAATGATCACACTCATGCTCTCAAAAGAGCAGCTTGGAAAATGGAATGCAAGTGGAAGAATAGGAAGGATAATATCTGTAGCTACAGACAGGCACTAAAAGCTGCCAGGTCAGCATAATTTTGCAAACTCATAAAAAATAACCACAACAATCCTAGGTATTTATTCAGTACTTTAAGAAAAAAGCCTCGACTGAACCAGATTTTCCATCACAGAACAATAGTAATGACTTCATGAATTTCTTTACTGATAAAATTGAAATAATCAGAAATAAAATTGGAATTATGCAATCATCTGTCACAGTACCACAGAAAACAGTATATTATAATTTTCCTCACGAGTACCTTCAATCCTTTGATGTCATAGGTTATGAAGAGCTAACAAAACTTATCGAAACATCAAAAGCCACAATATATATTTTAGATCCAATAACCAACTAAGATCTTAAAAGAGATATTTCCTGTAATCTCAGAACCTCTTCTTAATATTATTAACTCCTCGCTATCCTTAGGACATGTACCAAGAAACTTTAAAATGGCAGTTATCAAACCACTTATTAAAAAGCCACAGCTTGATCCTGGAAAATGGGTTAATTATTGAATGATTTCAAATCTCCCATTTATGTTGAAAATACTAGAAAAGGTAGTGTCCTCCCAACTATGTTCATTTCTACATAAAAATTGTATATATGAACAATTTCAGTCAGTCAGGATTTAGGCCCCATCACAGTACAGAGACTGCACTTATCAGAGTTACAAATTACTTGCTCTTATCATCTGATCGCAGCTGCATTTCACCTCTAGTGCTTTTAGATCTTAGTGCTGCCTTCGACACCATAGATCACGACATTCTCTTGAATGGGCTTGAGAATTATGTTGGCATTTGTGGACTTAAATTAGCATGGTTTAGGTCCTATTTAGCAGACCGCTTCCACATTGTCTGTATAAACAAGGAATTGTTGAATCAAACAAAAGTTAAGTATGGAGTGCCACAGGGATTAGTTTTAGGGCCTCTCCTTTTCTCATTGTATATGCTTCCCCTGGGAGATATTATCAGGAATCGTCGAATAAGTTTCCACTGTTATGACGACGATACCCTTAAATATAAATATACTTTATATTTCTTTGAAACCCGACAAAATTTCACAATTCTCCAAATTAGCAGAGTGTATCAATGAAATTAAAGATTGGATGGCCATACATGTCCTTCTACTCAATTCCGACAAAACAGAGGTACTAATTATTGGACAAAAAAAACTCTAAAAATAAGCTGCTAAAATATAATTTGACTCTCGATGGATGTACTGTTACATCGTCTTCTACAGTGAAGAACTTATGTGTTATATTTGATACCAATCTATCCTTTGAAAGTCAAATTTCCAATGTTAGTAGAACAGCATTCTTCCACCTCAGAAATATTTTGAAAGTTACGACATGCTCTGTTGCTGATGCTGAAAAACAAATTCATGCATTCATGACTTCAATACTAGATTATTGTTATGCATTACTGGAAGGATGTCCGGTAAATTCAGTAAATAAACTTCAGTTGATTCAAAGTGCAGCAGCCAGAGTGCTGACTAGAACCAAGAAATATGATACCTTGGTTACCTGTTAAATTACATTTTTATTAAAAATTGCTGTTAACTACGTACAAAGCTTTGAATGGTCTAGCTCTGCAGTAATTAAGTGACCTTTTACCACACTATATTCCATCACGTTCATTACAATTCCAAAATTCTGGCCTGTTAATAGTTTCTAGAATATCAAAATCTACAAAAGGAGGTAGATCATTTTACTATTTGGCTCCAAATCTATGGCATAATCTCCCTAACACTATTTGGGATGCAGACACACTCACTCAGTTTAAGTCTAGACTAAAGACTCATCTATTTAGCCAGGCATACACCTAATTTATCCATCAACTCACAACTAGGCTGCTTTAGTTAGGTCTGCCGCAACCAGAAATATTAATCTGTTAACTCTGGAAAAAACATTATGGCATCTACACTAATATTATTCTAATTGTTTCCCTATTTTAACCTCGGTATTCATATCCCGAGGTTACCAGAGCCGGCCAGATCCAAATCCGTTCCTGCTTGGTATCGGACTCCATTGCTATATGTCTCGATGGACTTCGGGGAAGAAGTGATGCCAACTTCTACCATAAGACAAGGGATAGTTCAAATGCCACTGCCCGAAACTTGGCTTTAGGATAGACCTCACCGAAATGATCTGCCTTTTGAACTGCGATGCACCTCACTGATCTCTGCCTGCATCACCTTGGTCTAATGATGAACTACACTCTTAAAATGGAATACATAGACTTTCAATTATCTGCCAACAAAAGCCTTCATCAGCAAAATTAACAATGGTTAATTGCTCACTACAGAAGATGAGAGGGTGCAACTGTCATCATGAATCTTGCTGTGCAGATGAGATCAATCGGGGGTCAAGACGTTGGCCGCAGTGACCGACGTAGCCTAATCGTTAATGAGGCAGCTAACAATAGCAAATTCATACAGTCTGCGAAAGCTATTTAGAGTCATGGCAATGTTTGTATTTTAATGTTAAAATGTTTAATATTGTGTGTTAGTTACAAATTACCCGCGGCAAGCTTTGACTTGACTTTATTTTGCGCCTAAGGTCATGCTCAAAGGTTACTGGCAACCTCTGATTCTCTTAAATTTTCAACTTTCTTTCTTTCAAAAAGCATCAGCCTTACTACTGACACTTATTGCATTACATTATCTCCTGTTTCTGCACTCACATGTTCACAAATCCTGAATCCTTCCGCTTCTAAATAATTCAGAATGCAGAATTATTTATCTAATATGTATTTATTATTCATATTTAAACAAGGAGGTCGTCTTTTGGGACCAGGTCTCATTTTCAGTCTCTTATTTTGTAAACAGACAGCCACAAAAGCGACTGTTCTGCTGATTTAAAGAGACAAGCGTCTGTTTGCGAGTTTGAGGTCTACCTTGAGTTGAAATGGAATGGGATCAATATTTAATACTAGATGTGATTTGCATCAGCTCTAGAATCTCTACCCCCCCCCATGCCAAAACCCCCAAAAATGGACAATGGAGTGCGCTTATGCATTGAAAGTGGGAAAAGCAAGCTAATGCGGAAAATCCATCAGAATCAGCAGCACTCTGGGAAACAGCAAGTTTACTCTTATGCGAATGAGTGGAAACCCTTGTAGGAATTTTTTTTTTTTTTTTTTTTTTTACAATAAGATAAGGTAATAAAACATTTAGAGATGGCTTTCACCTGTGTGCTGCCCTGGTGTAGTTTTTTTTTAAAGAAAACATTTAGAGATGGCTTTCACCTGTGTGCTGCACTTGTGTAGGTTTTTTTTTAAGAAATGTTTTGCCATATTTTCTTCACTTCAAGTTTTCATAGCTTGAATTAGTGATGATATGATTTCAACTAACTGTTAAATACATTTAAACAATTAGCTATTGTATCATTTATCAGTCTGTCAGTGTTTTTGCTTACTTGAGAGCAGGACTGTAATGTATCTATGGATAAAAGAGAATGTTCCACACCATCAGTGAACTATAAAAGCCAAGTACATGCAAATGTAGTGGGCCCATGGTGCACAAAATAATTATAAATTAATGAATAATAACTATACAGATTAAATCAATATTGCCATAAATAATAAAAAATAAAAAAAAAATATGTAAAAGTGATTCCCTCTTTGGGGCCATAGCTATGCATATTTGTATGTTCTAGTTACATGTTTCATGAGAGAAAGTAGTTTTTTGCAGCTTCAATGTATTGAAATATTTTTTACAAAAGGCTTTTTCTTTTTTTAACAGCTCTCCTATTGTAGATTATCTAAAAAGGCATAGCAAATATTGTAGATATTAATAGTGTTGAAGTCAAATGCCAAATCAAATCAGCATTAAAGGCAAGCTGCAGATGCTGCATTGTTCAAGTAGCCAGTATAATTTTTGCATACCAGACTTTTGACAGGGGATGGATTGGAATAGGATGTGGCATGTATGCGTGAGGTAACCTGTGTCTCGGCATGTGCCTGTGCCCTCTTGTCACTTATCTCTCAGTATCCTTAATGCATGAACAGAACCACATTTCAAAGAGAATAATGTGGAGCAACATCATGCAAACCTTTGATATATTTATATATTTATTTTGCTCGCATTAAATTTGAAGCCGCATTCTTAAAGAGGCTGTCAAAGAAAGGAAAACTGTGTTCCAACTCAAAGAGGCGAAAACAGACTGACACAAGTTATGCAAATGAAACAAATATGGAGAATACAGTGAAGAATTGATGAGGACATGAAATTGACTCTGAATTTGAAGGCTGTACGAGCTGGTGGACACATGTCACTGTGCCATTTGGGGTGGAAGGAGGGTGGGGGGTTGTCATTGTGATGCGCCGCAGCTGTATGTGACTTCTGGATTAATTTTAATGTCCCACTCAGCGGGTTCCGTGTCACTCTCCCCTCAGTCAGAGGACCTGTCGAGATGACATCTGAACAGGCACTCACTACGGCATGGGGAACTCGACGATGCCTCTGCGCCAGAGAAAGTGTTTATGAAAGATTCATCACAAATGTCACTTTAATCTGCCATGTATTGTCAGGGAGCTGTTCCTAAGCACACATTGCAAATGGATTCTTCCTCTGACTTAAGTCATCTCTGGCTAAGAGTTGTAGATGGGAAGGAGATTGTTTGGGAATGGGGTAGATTGTGAAGAGAGAGAGGGAGACAGACAAGTACATTGTGTGAGTAGATGAGGCAAAGCACTTTGCAGGGCTTCATTACCACATGCCCATGGAGAGATGGATCTTTAATGCACAGTAGGTCACAGTCAACCTCGTGTAGAAACACCATGTGAAATAACCTCTTTTAAAAGCACCTATAGTTTTTGTATGTATATCTACTATTTGCATGGAAAGGGTATGATGGTTAAATATCATTGTTAGAATTAGGGTTTTCAATCAGTTCAAATGTTTCATCAAATTAATTTCATGATGTGCCAATTAATCAAATTAATTGTATATATCAATATTTTCCAAGACAGGCCCCAAATAAAGATAATTTAGTGCATAATAATTCAAATTAGATATACTGTATAATAAATCAGATAATTCAAAAACATTACATCATACAGTACACAATACATATATTCTGAGAAGTAAAGCATTTACCGTAATTTCCGGACTATTGAGCGCACCTGAATATAAGCCGCACCCACTAAATGTAAAAAAAATAATTATTTTGAACATAAATAAACCGCACCTGTCTATAAGCTGCAGGTGCCTACCGGTACATTGAAACAAATGAACTTTACACAGGCTTTAACGAAACACGGTGTGGCAGCGGGGGCGTGGTCAAGCGCCCGTCCGGGAGAGAAAAGCCTTACATCAAGTGCTGAAAACTGTCACACTGGTGCCAGTGTGACAGTTTTCCCAAGAAGGACACGTGAAGCAGGGCACTTGAGGTTCCAGGTAAGGCTTTTAATGGCCTCAGCAATGTTTACAATCAATTTAATAAAGTTTCTCAATTCTTGGACTTCTATGCGCCAACACTAGACTGACATGTGTCACTCTCTCACACGCTCTCTGCTGCCTTTTTATGAAGCACTCCCCACGCATTACTGAAATTAGACACATGTGTTAGAAATTAGCTCATGTGTATAGCGCCCTTACCGCTTTTCTCTCCCGGACGGGCGCTTGACTACGCCCCCGCTGCCACACACGGCTTGTAACAAAAAATAAAAAATTAGCAGTAAACAGTAGCCTAGCAAGAAAGTCATTGGTCACTATCTTCCTCCTCTTGTGCACATGAAACCACTGAAGTCATCTCCTTCGGTGTCGGAGTTGAATAGCCTCAGCTTTAGTTGTCTTTTTGCACTGAGTCAATTCCTCACGCTGCTGTTTCCAACGTCTCCCGTGCAGCAGCTCTATTTCCTTTTCCAACAGCCAGATCAATCGCCTTCAACTTGAAAGCAGCATCATATGCATTTCTCCGTGTCTTGAGAGTGACAAAATGACTACCGTAATCAGAATGATGGGAAGTTTGAGCGCGCTCGAATTAATCTAATCAGTAAACAAAAAAGTTGTTTGACCTTAACCCGTTCGGCAATTTCATTGGTCTAATGAAAGCTTCATGCCGCCAAAAAACTGAGCACGTCACAGAATGTTTTTTTTTTTTTTTTTTAAATAAACTTTGAAAGCGGGAAAAATCCATATATTAGCCGCTTCGTTGTTTAAGCTGCGAGGTTCAAAGCGTGGGAAAAAAGTTGCAGCTTATAGTCCGGAAATTACGGTATACAATAGCCAATAGTGGCTTTAAAAGTATTGTTTATTGTATTTACATTTTATTGAAAATAAGCTTATTATTTGCCTAATTCCATCTTCACAATTTTTAATTGTTGGTCTATGTACTCATGCGTCAGACAGACGCTTTGGTTGTGTCGCATCTCACTAGTTTGCAGTGTCTCTAGTCATTAGTGCTGTATTTTAAGCTGTGTCAAGTTAAACAGCTTGCAACTTTGAAAAACTCATCAAGAGAACAGCATTCTGTTGTGCTCGCTCCAGCTGTCTTTGTGCGTAAACGTGTGTCATCTGTGGAAGGCTGAGCTTCCTGCTCTAGTTGGTTTGACAAGGAGTGTTGCCTGGACAGCTGGAGTTGCTCCTACTGCCCCCTACTACCACATATTCACCAAATACATCAAGGTGGTACATCAAGCTTAAATTGCTTCGTTGCTTGGAACATTCCTTATTACGGAATTTACATATGGGTCGGGTGCATGATTAATTGCATTAATTAATTAATGTATTTATTTTGTTTTCACAGTAAAATAAATGACAATTTAACTATAACTACAATTAATCACACATTAAAATGAACACATTAATCGACAGCCCTAATAATAATATTTGCACAAACTGAGGATAAAGTGTCATTACTAAGATTGCCTTAAGAAGAGGAATTCGTTTTTATTTTTGTTAAACTAAAATGTTGACAAATTAATAAAAAGTTAATCTAAAAAAAGAAGAGGGATGCACAACATATCTGTTATCAGTAAATACTAGTGATTTTTGTCAATATTAATGATCAGCCAATACTGGATATTTATCAGTCGATATTGGAAATTTTATTTTGGACACTTTTTAATTTTAGATTTAGATAAATATCACCATCATCTAGCACTAACTTAAAATGAATCTTTAATAACATTACTAATTAAATAAAATATCACAATGAATACTTTTGTTTAAGTACATTTTTCATATCTTCAATATAATTTTGTGATCCATAAATTCACTTGAAGCCTATAAAACTTTTGATTTTAGTGCTTTGTTAGTTTTAGTGTGTTTTAGGATGTATTGTTATCAGCCATAACATGACAACAATTATCAATGGCTGGTATTGGCCAGGATTTATTTATTGGTGCATCTCTATCATAAAGGTTTTGAAATTCCGTCTATGTTGAGAATAGTCTGCTCCTGCAAGAAACACAAAGCATTTCTGCCCACAAAAATATCTACAACTTTCAAATGACTAATATTTTCAGTCAAAGGTCTGAAATTCAATTCGGTGCCTGTGCTTAGAAATATTTCCTTCTTGGAGCATAATATATCCTCTGAGCAGCTCAACACCACAGTACAGCAACACTAGTCTTTTAAGCTTTTAGTGCTACTTTGAAAAATAAAATCGTGTTGAGGGGAAAAGGAAAAAGTCAGAATCGCTCCTTTCAAACACTTTGCTTTTAATGTGACACCTTTCTGATTCCGGAGCCTTCCCCTCTCCATTATCAGGGTGACAATATTAAGCATGATTTATTTATATCCAGTTTTGCGTGGCCCTAGGTGATGAAAGTGACAGCGAGGTGAGTCGGACCCGTCCCAACCTGGTGTCAACACTTGGCACATTTTGTTGTGCTTTGATCTGAGGGCCCCTTTGCTCATCTTCCTCCTTTGCCTTCCCCTCCTGATAAGGATTTACAGTTTCATCTTTTTCTCTTTCCCTCACTTTTCTTTCCCTTTTCACCATCTCATCACAGGGGATGTAAACAAGTAATTTTCGCTTCAATGAGTGATACTGACATGCAGTCAGTTTCCATGCTAAATGTCTTCAAAATCACAAAATGCAAATGAGTGGACTGGTTTGGGTATGTGCAAACTATCACAGCAGCTGTATTACATATCACAATGAAAATTCAATGAGAAGGAAAACAGTAAATGGTGAAGGAATGATATCTAATGCTCTATTAGGTTTTTGGGGAACTAATTTTTTGGCCATTCTTACTGTAAGCATCAATGAGGGTCAAGTAATTGTTAAACCTTTGGGAGGCTTTTTTTAGTCTTTGTAGTAGGGGGAGACCAGGGGCAATTGTTAATTGAAAACTTTAGCATTTTCTTTTACAACTGAATATATAGACTACTACAAATCTAACAGTCATCTTTTGGAATAAGAAAAATGTATATGTGCCAACAGAAGAGAAACAGAATGAGAATGGCTAATACAAATCCTTTTAGCTGGCAGGAATAATGTGTATGTAAAACAAAAGTCTGACTACGACCTATAAGGATCTAAAATAAGTTAAATTGTACTTAAAAATAGGCCTATTGATTAGCTGATAAGTAATAATAATAAAAAAAAATACTTTGATGAAATAATGCTTTTGTTTTAATTCATAAAATTTGTTTTAATTGAGTCAAATAAATTAATTTATAACAAGTGCTACAGTTTCCCCCACACTCAAATCCATGCTAACATTTTGTTTATCTACTTGTGAGAGCGTTAGCATGCATCATGTTACTTCTATCAG
This sequence comes from Xyrauchen texanus, assembly GCF_025860055.1. NCBI lineage: Eukaryota > Metazoa > Chordata > Actinopteri > Cypriniformes > Catostomidae > Xyrauchen > Xyrauchen texanus. Next base: position 20,669,511 of record NC_068286.1, on the reverse strand, counting down.
GAAGACTCGCAGACTTGAGTGGAATTTAAGATGACATTTATTTGATGAATATAAAACAGAATAGTAATATCTCTCTTTGGCGTAGGCCAGGCTGAGGAAGTTGTACTCAGAACCGTCATGTACTGCCGGAGATACGAGGCAAATTACATTTCCAGAAATTACATTTCCAGGTAAAAAATACCCATGGAGGGGCACCAAAAGCGATTTGTAAAGAGAGCAGTTTTTTGCTGTAAATGATGCAATACAATGAAGAGGAATGCATATTTGAATAATTCTACTCCCATTATGCTCAAAACTTATGCTCGAAACTTAAACGTCAGTGCACTAAACATGTAATCTTAGGGTGTTTTCAGACCTGTAGACCATTTGCTTTGTTCCGAAATGGGGACTAAATTGTTACAATGTTACATTTTCTTCTTGGTTCAGTTCACTTTAAATGGTCTGCACTTATATATATATTTATATACACATACAGTAGCACCTTTTTAACTTTAACAGTATTCAAAGCAATTTTACACTCTGACTCATTCACCCATTCACACACCAATGGCGGCAGAGCTGTCATGCAAGGCGCTAGCCTGCCATTGGGAGCAACTTGGGGTTCAGTGTCTTGCCCAAGGACACTTCAGCATGTGGAGTCGTGTGGGCCAGGAATCGAACCACCAACCCTGTGATTGGTGGCTGACCCACTTTACCACCTGAGCCACCCCATACTTTCAAGGCAACATTTCAAAACGGACCAGAACAATGTCAATAAAAGTCACATGTGAGCAAGCTGTCCCCTTATTGGTCACTATGTTTGTTTGCTGTTCCAGGATTAAGCTCATCCATTGATATACAGGTTACAATTATATGCCTGCAAAAATTTGACAACCATTAAAAACAATTGAGAATTTTCGTGTGTTGCCAGTTTACAGGTTGTGTTCCAAATACATCTTGGATGGATATGAGTTGCAAAGTTTCTGTCATGGTTATTTTTATCCATCATTAGTTGCTTTTTCATTATTTCTCCATTGAAATTTGCCTGTTCTCACAGATTTCTCTCTCTCTCTCCATCTCTTGCACGTACACAGAGTCTGATTACTGTTTTGTTATACAGGTGTAAAAACACCCTTAGAGTGAAATTGGGACTTCCGAATTATGCTCGAATGCGGGTAAAAGAACCCAGGTTTCCCATGCTGCTAATGCAACATGCTGTCAGTTTTAAACACACATGAACCAATGCAAAAATGTCTGATGGGAGATGGCACTCTTCAGTAACTCGCCATAATGGGGCCAGTATCATGGTACTGGAACTTTCAAAAGCAACATGATGACTTCCCGTGTGATCTTGTTGTGTCATCACTTTAACTTGAGTGTACCTGTAGAAATTTTGAGTATTACAATTGTTACAAATGCCCCAAATCTCCCCTACATACATACATTTCCATGCTATTAAGCTCCTGAATTTGGCTAATGTTTTATTTATTTATTTTTCCAAAATAGTATTTTCATTAAAAAAAGAAACATATCTTAAATTTTTATAATTTTCAACCAAATTATTCCCTGTTTGGTCATCAGAAGCTGAGGATGTTGCTTGATTACTGAAAGACCAGTTGGAAAAATAGACTGGATTAGATTGCCGATGTTAACTTGAATAGGAATGACAGTTACATTCAAGCTGATCCATAAATTATGGGATGCTCTTATCAGCTCTGGCATATCTGAAACTAAAAGATGTGGTTTGTGCTTTTCTGCATGCACTGAGTGCCATCTATAATGTCTTAAGTGTGGAGAGGGAAAGACATGCAGCCAGATGACCAACCCCTAAAAGTGCAGACCCCAGTATAATAAAAAGCCAAACCATGGCCTTCACTTTAAATACCTGACTGACAAAAACTTTCAAAGACAATATGTTGAGGTCATTCAGTAGTTCAGTGTTCAGCAGAAATGTATAGAATTAAAAGGTCATACTGAACCAAACAGAATAATCCCATTATAAAAAGCATTATGAATACAATCGATCATGCAAAATTAACCTGCTAGGGTGATCAGGGGTCCCTCAAGGGTTTTATTTTGTGATAATGACTCGCTGACTGTAGATTTACCCACTAATTACATGGCTATTTACAAGTAAATAAATAAATGGACATAAAATATTGTCTTGAATATAAAATATTTATCAGCTTGCTTGTGGAAAGTAATGAGTAACAGAATATGAACACAGCATTGTAGGAAACATAGATTGCACGGATGTGTGGTCAGTTACAGTGTTGCTATGGACAGTCAGTATTCAGAGTTTTTGACCACTGCATGCCACAGTTGACCAATCAGAATGAAGTATACAATAGAGCCATTTAATAGTTTTGGAAAGTTGACAAGCTCTGCCATATTTTATAATTATTTTGCATAAAGTTTTATGACTACATGGAATATTTGTGCTTTTAAAAATGTACTTGTCACACTGCAGGACCAATGTGGTAATTAAAATAAACTAGTAAAATCAAAACAGTGATTAAGGAGGCCTGGGTAGCTCACCAAATATTTATGCTGACTACCACCCCTGGGGTTGTGAGTTCAAATTCAGTGTGTTTCCAGCCAGGTCTGCTAAGCAACCAAACTGGCCTGGTTGCTAGGGAGAGTAGAGTCACATGGGGTAACCTCCTTGTGGACGTGATTATGGTTCTCGCTCTCAATGGGGTGCATGGTAAGTTGTGCATGGATAGCGGAGAGTAGCATGAGCCTCCACATGTGGAATCTCCACGGTGTCATGCACAACGAGCCATGTGATTAGATGCACGGATAGTCGGTCTCAGAAGTGGAGGCAACTGAGACATGTCCTCCACCACCCGGATTGAGGTGAGTAGCAACACTATCACGAGGACCTACTAAGTAGTGGGAATTGGGCATTCCAAATTGGGTGAAAAGGGGATAAAAAAATGTAAAAGATAAAACAGTGAATAAAATAGTGTATACATTTCAAAGGACTTAATAATTATAAAAAGAAACCTCATGGACATTTACAAAGATAGGTGGAGCAAACATTGGATAGGTGTGTGTGGGTTAAATTTTGTTGTTGATTTGCAGGCTGTACTAACTGAACACCTAAAAACGGAGAGCCCTAAACATCAGAATAGCAATTAACAATTAACCAGTGAACAGTATTTATCTTTATCCCTGCAGTAAGACATATTTATCTCTGCAATGCTTTAAGGTTTGACTGCCAAAGTGACAGTTTTTGCCAAATCCTGCATACTTACATCCACAGAAGGCATGTGGATGCTCTCTAAATCAGAATAAACTCTCTATATTCCAAACCTATGTACTGATATTATAAGATTTAACTCAAGAGCACTGTTTCCATACTTTTTTACTCTAATACAGAATAATTCCTGCTAGTTTTCTTACTGGTGCATGTGAATGGGCTCTCTTGCTGTGTTACAATTAAACAAAAATCAGCAGGCTGTTGGTTGAAAGGAAAAAGAAGCCACCAGAAAAAAATGTATGCATAATGCAGTTTGTGTGTAACATCTAATTTACTGCACTCACTGCAACTTAAACAGACTGTTATTTGACAGGGAGTGGGTAGGAAAAGTAAAGAGAAGCGGTGGTAAGGGTGGAAAGAAATGACATTGTTACTCATCTGTGTCTTTGTCATATAGTTGTGAACCAAATGACATGCAAAGAAAACTTCTCTCCCCAGGGCTTAAGCAAGCATAGTTCAAACAAAGTAAACAACTGTTTTTCTCAGATGCTCATATTAGTGTTGCTTCAGGCAAGAAAATGCCTTCCTTTGGCAGCTGGTGGTGAGGCGCATTTAGCTTAGAGTGGGTAGTGTGAGATTTTTGCTGTTGTGGCACAATGTTCCTGCTCCATGGACATCACTGTGCAATTTTTAATGAAACTTCTGCTTGTTGGATTGTGTAATCTTACCTGTGTAATTATGAAGCTGTACCCACAGGTTGCAACCTCTATGCTCAGAGGTTACAATCTTTTGGTAAAAGCTGCTCAATTGCTCTTTCTTAGCTATAAGGCAAGCTCTAAAAAAGCATTCATTTAAATTTATATTGAATTATTTGACATTACAGACTTTGAATTCTCGCAAATATGAGCATATTTGAGACATTGTTCTCTTCTGATCTCATATGAAACTCTAGATTAGACACAAGTGATGTATTGGAGACTACCAGCCTGTGATGGAGGTAACATTTTTGAAAAATGTTATTATCATTACATATTGCCGCAGTTTTAAGGTGAAATGTGCAATGTGAGGTACTAAAAGGTAGTAAAATGTGATCACAAACAGATGAGTTTCCCTTTTAACATGGCAATATTGGCACTGCATCAGAAGCTGATGCTATGGGAGCACCTCCCAGGGGGTGGTGACCTTGAAACCCTATACCATCAGACTAATTTTATTGGCTGGTGATGCTTGGCAGCCTGCCGATGTAAAGGTCATCGTGGGCATTTAAGCGGGAGCCCAGCATCATACTGTCAGAATTTTCATCTTTCAGGGTAGCGTTGACAACCCTAAACCCAATGCACTGATGTTGATCTACACCCAGTCAGTTAGTTATATTATTCTCCCTGGAGTGTACCAGGAAAAAGAAGCATCTCTTGTGGCTGAAGCCACTCACCTCTCCTCAGCTTGCTCCTCTGTGTCTCCTGAGAGACTGAGTGAGACACGAGGGGATGGTATGTAGAGCACAGAGATTTTTGGATGGTTTGTCACAGGCTCAAGCCTTGCGTGCCTCCTTTTTCTCCTTATTAAGTGGTTTGCCAGTTCAGTATGAGTGCTGTTTATAGCCTAGGCCAAGGGTCTTAAACAGGGGTCTGCAGTGGTGCCACAGGGGGTCTGCAAGATATTATTCGATCCACCACCTGCACTCAGAATAATCACTCGTACGCGAACGAGAGACAGTACCGCCGCTACCTCTTCGCATAGTACGCAGTCTACTTTGGGCACTAACTCCCTAGGGGGGCACCAGAAACTTCACTGGCTGCCCTTACACGCATGTTCTAAGTTATTCAACGACCTGGTCGTAATGGTGGGACACAGATTATCGCCATGCGCTCGAACGTCACTGGCGAGAGAGGAGAATGCATTTTAGCCCAACCACATTCTGAAGTCTCACGAACCTACATGCCAAATCTTCCTCTTGATGTAATCCTTCCTCATATCCATTCATCCCATTTTATTTAGTTATGAACTAAAAGTAATGCTGAACATTGTTAAAGTTTTACTAAATTTGCCAATCGACCATGCTCATTAAGAGCCGCTCATAATGCAACGCATAACAGGTTAAGCATAGCTGCAGTAGAGGGTTGCATATGTAAACGCGTCTGCTTTGCGTTTTTCACTGTGTGCAGATGTCAGCCTACAGTTACTTGTATTATTAGCTACTTTTTTCTTTCAGAACAATAGCCTTTACTTACTTAATATATAGGCATATGTAATTTGTGTAAATAATGCATAGAGCTGAGATTACTGCTAAATACACTGATGATGACTGTCAAATCAACATAATTAAAGGTGCATATACAGTAATTTTTACCTCATTATAAAGTTTTACTCCTACAGAAGTGAAAAGTAATTTTGAAACGTATGTATAAAATCAATCACTAACATGAGATGCAGACTCCAGGTATAGGCATATCAGTAACCTAAAAGATTTTATTTTATTCTGCATGGACAGAGTCTGTCTTTGTGTTTGTCTGTCTGTCTATAGCATATAGCACTTCTTGTCAAAAAAAGATGCAGACCTCTGCTTTACTTAATTTCATTATTATTTTAATGACTTTGCAATGTAAAAATCATAAAATATGTACATACAATAATATGGTACACATTTTTATAATACTCAATTTTCACATTTACTAAATGTGTTGATGCGACGCTTGCTCCGCTGAGGCTGATCGGTGGCCTCGTTACCTCAACGATTGTAGTTGTCTCAGTCAGAGGTACAAATGTGCAAGCACAGAGATTTGTTGCTTGTGTATTGGGGTGTCATGGTCAGCTGGACAAAGAGCTTGTTGGTGGCCAGTCAGCAACTTTCCTTCTTAGGACTGAAACTCGACTCTTAACCATGTCAGCACCTGACTGATGAATGCATTCAGTCCATTCTCCTACAATTGACAAGGTTATAACTGGGGATAACCCTGAAATTGCCTAATCAGCAACTGCTGCCACCATCACCCTGCTAGGCTTGCTATGGATGAGACCTCTTCAGTGCTGCCCGAGGGTCCATCTTCATGATTGGCGACACTGTCACCTTCGCATCCTAGTGACTTATCGCTGGTTAAGCCATGCTAGCTATTGGAGGAGAGCTGAGTTTATTGGAAAGGCAACCACTCAGCGAGATGGTCAGACACAAAGTTGTAACCATGGACGTATGTGGCACATATATTGCAAAGGAGGAGTATGGACAAAATGCCCAGTGTTGAACCTGGTGAGTTTAATTCTACTCTGTAGCACGTCAAGTTTCCTATCAAAATGTGCGATGCATGTCCCCACCACCTGAACAGCAGAGCAGATATACTCTCATGTCAGGGTGCCTGGATGGGGGAATGGAGATTCCACCCTTCAACAGTTCAGACAAGCGGATCTACTCTAACAAGCTCAAGGCATGATCTGGCATCTTTAGACAGAGCTGTGGAGACTGCATATATGGCTTATGACAAGAGCTCATCTGACACAATAGATTAGCCACAACTGGCGCTAGGCACCATATTATAAGCCAGGGCCACCTCAACAAGGCTGCTATATGGCCTAAAGTTGCAACTCTTTGCCGATTGTTGCTCCTACGTGGGGTGAGGACCCAAAGCATTGTCTGTACAGAAAATACTCTTCTTCCTGTAAGAGTGTTTGTATGCAGTACACACTCCATCTATGCTCAAGGTTTACGTCACTACCATAGCGACCACTTGTGCCCTCTGAGGTATTTTCTATAGACAAACACCCTCAAGTCATCAGATTTTTGCATGGTGCGAGATGGCCAAGTCCTTTATTCACCTCAATCCCATCCTGGTCAGGGACTTAATGCAGATGTGGATGAGAGCATTTGTGCAACATCTCACTACCCTGTTTACCTAGTGTCATTGTATAAAAGCCCTTAGCCAGGCAACCGCTCTGCTCCACTCCTTTCTGCTAACTGGGAAGATGTGTTAAGACATTGAACCACTAACCAGAATGGCTAGTGTCTCTGTCTTGGCATTGAACTGTTGGTTTATTGTTCCAACCACATTTCTTTATATTTTTCAACATGAAGGGATGGTTATAGCAATGCCTTTTTACTACCCTGTTAGATAGTGGGCATTACCAGTCAGTGCTAAGGCATTATGGTACACATCTCCCATAGCATAGGTTTCTGACGCAGTGTCTGTTACTTTCTTGAAAGGGAATGTCTAAGTTACTCTTGTAACATAGGTTCCCTGAAAGGATGGAACGTGAAGCTGCATAGCTTTCCCACAACTACAGTTTTATTTACTGTTAAGAGATGCAAGATTCGTTCTCCTTTCCTTCAGTTGAAAAACCCTGATTGTATGATGCTGGGCTCCAGCTTATATGCCCACAATGACATCAATAGGTTAGAACCAAGTGTCAAAAGCTAATCAAATTGCCGTGATGTTAAAGTATTTCAAGGTCACCATAGCGTCATATTCTGATGCAGTGTCTTTTTCCCCTTCTTAAGGGAACCAATGTTACGAGAGTACCAATGAAGTTTTTAAAGTTAAATGTTGTATTATAGAGTTTTAAATAAACAAAACTTACCTACCTACCCTAACCTAACCCTTAAACCTAAACCTAACCGATAATGTCATAAAAGCAACTATGAGATGAAAAACACAATTGCTCAAGCAACCACATCTATCAGTTGAGCTACCAAGCAATTTCATCACACTTGAAAAAGTTTGAAAATGTAGTTGTCTCTACAAATGTTAAATGTTAAAATGCAAATGTTAAGATGTATCACCTTGCGTCATGTACTAGAATAGAATAAAATAGCTTTGTGTGAGGATAAGTGCTTCTGAACTGATAATCTTTTCTAATAGTCATGATTTGTGTGATAGTGAATAAAAGTTGTTGTTGAAGTGCATCTAGTGTTTATTTCTCCAGGAAACTGTCATGATACGAGCTATGAGCCACGTAAAATCATTGTGCAAAAATGTACTGTAAATATAGTAATGTGATATTATGTGTTACGAAGGCAGATGAAGGCAGACGAGGGGTGAGGATCTAAATGCGGTATATTGACAAAATAACTGGACAAACAAGACTGGAACAAATAAAACATCCACCATGGGGAAAACAAAACAAAAACACGAAAGACATCCAAGGGGTACACAGGCAGGATTAACATCTACGGAGAGCAAGGATAATATACACATACACATTGAAACATACACATTCAATTGCACATTCAACGACCGACAAAGAATGGAGAAACAACAGGGTTTAAATACACAGGGATAATGAGGACTAAATGACATACAGGTGAGAACAATGACTGAGTGCTGGCAGTGATGAGGGCAGGGAATTATGGGAAGTGTAGTTCATGACAGTTGACAAGTAAAACACGGGGCAGACAACAGGGGATCGTGACACTATGAGAACTGGTTGGAGATTATTGGTGTTCCTTTTTTCAAAAGAAAATTTTGAGACACTGGAGACTTTCAGAATGGACTCTCCATTTATTATACTGTAAATGCTGTCTAAGAGAAACGACTGAGACATTGAAGAGATCTGTGGGAAGATACAGTCATAGAACACACAGTCACAGTCATGCTTTTCTTGCAGGTAGCTAATGGCCTGTGTTTTGACATGGTATTTTTGCTATGTTTTGTGACTTTGTAAATTTACTTTGATGATGGGCCATTTGGAAACTCCTCTGTTCTGAAACGGTGTTGAAAAACTTGTTTTGATATAACTATGAAGGTGGTCCCTTTGAAATAACAACTAACTGTACTGCACACATTTTCCTATCTTTTCCCATGTGACATTATTTTCTAATAAGTTTTTGTTTTACACAGAAAACAATCATGCGTGCACTCCCTCAAGTTGTGAAAAGAGACAAGAGAAAAATGCCCAGTGTCACAATCTCTTTGTTCAAAATGTAAGTCTTTATTCTCTACCTGGTTGCATAAGAGACACTTCCACAAGAAAATTAATTGGGTGATTGCAGTGGTGGCCCATATATTTGAAGTCTAGGTCTTCAGTGTAATTCATGCCATTAAGAAAACACTGTTTCACAATTAATAAGACTCCCTATGGATATCAAACATTACGTTGCAGCCAACTAATTTAAAAATTTTTTTTAAAACATGTCCATGCATGAAAGCCAAAACCAAGGAGGTCTAATACCAGGAAAAAGCTATCTAATAATATTTGTGATTTAAATGTTGCTTGCAATAAAATTTGTTTCGTAAGGGTACACAATAACTTTTCAAAACTTTAACCGACATTGAATGCTCCAGCCAGCATAATTTACACATAGAAAACTCCTGATGTTTCTATAACAATGCAAAAAACACTTCCCAATTTGCTTGAAGTTAAAAAATCAGTCCTCCTTTCCTGTTAATGAATTCAATAATCATGTCATGCAGTCATGCAGAACATCTCAGGTTTTCTAAATCCATAAGGATCTCATTCTCAATGGCGACAGCAGCAGTGACAGCTGACTCGTCAGCTATAGATCTCGCAGACTCACACACTGCTTCGGCTAACAAGCTCGGCTTCGGGCATGCGATTTGTGAAACAGCAATAATGCGTCACTTGTTGCATCAAGGAATACATTCTGATTTGCTAAACATTTTTTTTTTTTTTTGCTATTTCTTGTAAAAAGGTGAATGATAAAGAAAGGATGCAAATATATTTATTTATTAGGCATGTTAGACTAGCATAGAAGGCTTTGCTGTCCCTGAGAATTTGACACTGGGAATTTTATACATACGAGGGCTGGTGACTGAGACTGAACATTCTCTATGAGACTAACATCTCCTTTCATGTTTCATGGAAGAAAGTCATACAGTTTTGGAACTACAAGGGTGAGAAAAATTATGACAGAATTTTCATTTTTGGGTGAACTAGCCTATCCCTTTATGTCGTCCATATGTGGTTAAGTTTGATGGTTAATGACAGGTTTCTTTACCTTTGATTGTTAGAGAAACACAATAAAGAATGAGTTTTGCAAAAACAAGTAGTTACTGTATGAGATACTAAACAAACTAACAAAATGAACACCCTATAAGATGTTTCCAATTACAGCTAAATCTAAAATATCAGTAATCATTGAAAGAGCAGAAGCATTGTTCTATAAGAAATTCACTACAATCACATCAAAGTGAATAGCTACTCAAAATAATTCACCCTCAAAACACTGTTACTGCTAAAACACTTATGTTACAGTTGCATATTTTTTCATCAATTGTTGACTCGTAGCATGTTGTGCAGAAAACATTCCCATTGTCACTTTCAAATGCAAATTTGGCCTCATTAAAAAGTGGATTTCTTATAGTCCAAAGCGATATTCATTAACACTCGGACCAGATTTTATTGATTTATCTGCTTGAAAATCCTAATGCACACTATGGGCAAGTGAGGTGCAAAGGTTTGTCTAAATGCTTATTTAAATTCTGTGGCTCTGGGGGAGAGGAGAACACTAGCTTTAGGCTCTGGCATCTGGTGAGGTAACATTTACATAAACCTTTCTTTCTGCATGAAGTGCTTCATTATTGCAGCCATGATATCCACGCTTTGAACTTTGCCACAAAACAACTGGTGATGTATAAAGGAAAGATGGAGTTATGAGTGAATCATGTATGCATTTGATTTCCTAATGTTTGGATTTTAAGTAATATCAGAAATGATCTTCCATTGTCTCTCACACTGAGCTTTACCACAATGGTCAGAAAATCTCCCCTTGTTTTTGTTTTGAACCAGGGCATCTGACAGAGCAGCATACATTTTAACATATGATCTGGAAGGGACCGTTCACACCAAATGCATTTTTGGATCTGTCAATGCTATTCAACCTACTGTCGCCGAATTCACATTCAGTCTGAATCCACCCCAGCATTGTACAGAAAGGGTCCATGTTTGAAATGACAATAAATCACATGTTTGAATATTTTAATTGAAGATCTTAATAAAGGTGAAAATAGTGGTCAAGTGCACAGTCCCTTGCAAAATTTGTGTAAGTGCTAATTGCTACATAAATAAATGTATCATTTTTTTATAACAAGAGTACACTTTCTAATCAATCTGCCTTTTTTTCCTCGTCCACTTGTAAGAATATTACCCTTATCTCTGCCAGGCAGAAATACCTGTAATGCATGATAAAATTACATATTTATAAAATATGGGAACCAATTCTATCTGACCTTGCTCACAGCTGAACTGCAAATGCCTTTTTGTCTCTCCCTGATCATGAGGATTTAGATCATGAAAAACTTCTATCAGAGAGATTTCCACCCACCTCTATGCCTCATTCCTCTCCTTACCATCCCCTCCAGAGGTAACAAGGTACCCCTGTGATTAAGGGCCAGTACGGTGCAACCCTTGTAATTAGAATAAAAGAGAGAGAGTGCGAGCTCCACAGGGGCTAATGAATGCAATGCATCATACTGGGCTTAAGGACATATCTGTGGCATCATTAACTAACAGTACGAAAAGGCCAGGGCGAAGGTTGGCAGCCTAAAGACAGGTCCCTAATCATCAGCCAGAAACCACTGCAATTGGACGTTGCTCTTCAGCTTTATACTATTTGAGGTGCTTTTATATCAAAATTGCTGCCCAAAATAGATCTATTGGTTAATTATGTATCAAAGTACCAGACTGGTGAGACATACAAAAGATTTGATGTAACTGTAGGTACATAAATATTTCCAGGAATGATTGTGTTTAATTTTTAATTAATTTATACTTTCCGCACAGTGATGTCAAAACATGCATAGAGTATCACCTTACATTACCGTATTGAAACGCAAAGTTTTATCACAGTTTAGCTACATTCACGTGTATTGACTCGTATGCTCTATGAGATTGGAAACTCATTTGCATCCTTTGCAAGTGTAACATGCTATTAGCTGAGTTACTGTGCAGAGAATCACCACAAAATTAAGTTTTATGTTAAGGCTTTTTGTTGATTTAAAACTCTATAGACCATTAACCTTAAAATCTGTTTGGAGAAAGATATCTGAAAGAGCTAATTTTAAGTGCAATTTTCATGCCAGCACAAGTGGGCATGGGTGGAAGTGTTTGCGCTATATGTGGGTGTATGCGTGCAAATGGTGGGTGTATTATATTTTAATGAAGTGCCGCAAAGCACAATATGCTATATTCCTGAGAAATATGTCATTGCGCTAAGATGTTTCAGAACGATGTCTGTTTTCAGTAGCAAGTCTAAATTCAGTTCCTACATTTGCAGTTTGGTGATTCCACCAGCAGGTGGTAATAAAGTTAATGTCCAAACTCTAAAAATATAATGGAACATCAAATGATATCCCTGACAATCACGGTTGTAGCCATATTATGAAGTTATTTTTTATGAGATTTGTGTTAAACTTTCTAGAAGTCATGGTTTATTTTTTATTTATTACATTTATTATAGTTTAAAATGTATTTATGATCTAATTTGTATTGGTATTTTTCAACCTGCTGTTGTAGAGTGATTTTTTAAGTCACAGCATATAGGCCGGTGGAAGAAGTTGGAGAGGGTAACATTTTTTAAAAAAAAATTTTTTATGTCATTTGAAGAATAATTTGAATTTAGAAATCTATTTGGTTGATTTTGTTCGTGTTTCAATAAATAAATTATTTTTTAAATCAAATTCGTCTGGTAGAATTTAAATGCTTGCAGATTAGGGGTGTAACCGTATGACATTTTCAAGGTATGATAAACAAAAATGACCAAGGTATCACGGTATTGAGGTGCATTGATGATATTATTAGCAGTTTAAAATATGTCTGATAAAACACACATAAAAAAACTATTAACTAAAAAGCTTAGCTATAACCAATTCTTGAACTTTATTTTTTGATTTTTTCCAACATTAATCCTTTAACTTTTGATCTTGAACATCAGGACACTCTCATAATCCGTAAAATATATTTTGTTATTGTTAAAAAAATATTTTGTTATTGTTATTTTGATTTTATGAACTTGAATTGTAATCATTTGTAATGATTATTGCCCAATTAACACTTCAGATATGCATTTGTATGCATTCAGTAATTTGTTGCATTAATTATATAGTTTAATTCTAAACAATACCTACTGAATATAATATTCATTTGTAGTTTATTTATTGGCATTTTGTTCAATACTGTCTATTTTCTGCCTCTGTCAATTTCCTACATTCATACTGTCAATGTCAATTTCCTGCACACCAAAAGCCATGCATTTTGTAAACCCTATTTAGTACTACAGTATGTTTTACAGGTGAAACATATTATAAGTAGGGGTGTCGATTTAACACGTTAATTCAGTGCGATTAATTAAAAAAAAAAATACGCAATTAATCACAATGTCCCCGGATTGTAATAAGGAAGATTCTTGAGAAATGCAAGCTTGTAGTACCACCTGTTTACTCCAGAGGGCAGTAATTTAAATTTCAGCTGTATGGCAACGCGCAGTTTATACAGTGAAGAAAACATCCAGACAGCACAAAACACGCGTTCAAAACATTTTATGGAGCGCAAATTCGAACTAAGGGATCTCAAGATGTCTTCTCAGTATTAAACTATATCTAACTTGACACAGTGACCTAAAAATGTTATGTTTATGATGCAACTCACCCGAGACGCTACACAAGCATGTTTGATGCTTGTTGAAACTGACGGGTCCTTAAACAAGCCCTCATAATAAATCTCCAACTGATTGACAAATTCTCTTGTGAAATGATTTGCTGTGAACTGTATGCCAATGATTGACTTATGATCAATAATATGGTAGTAACAATACATTGCATTCTAAAGCTGTTTTTTTTGTATTGTCTTATCAATGATTAACTCTTCTGCTACAAGAATGTAATGCATTATAATTATATGAATATATATAAATGTTTAATATTTAAAGATAACTATGTATAATTATTTCATAATTATATATTGAATTATTGTTATATGAGGGGCTTGCTCAGCAAATATTTTTATATGCGATTAATGACGATTAATTAATTAGCCGTAATTATACGCAGTATCAAACACATTATTGGCCTACTATTGCACTGCACTTAGGCAAATGAACAAACAGTTGGCACATTATAATGTTGAACGAGTGCTTAAATCCGTTTGCGGCATTTGCAAATGTGACAGAAAGGATAAACTTAAATTTAGCCTACGTAGTCATTACATATCATGTAAAACTACAATAAATCTGGTGTTTTATGAAACATAGGCTATAATTTATTTTTCTGTATACCAATGTTAGTCACTATTTATTTGTAAGTGGGCCACTTTGGGAAGAGACAATCATTTAGAGGGCCACACCAGTAGTGTAGTCGAGGGCATAAGCAGGCATACACCGGATTCCCACCTATCTTTCTTAGGATTTTGCATATGCCCACCTAAAATAAATTATGATACGTATGGCCACCAGAACAACAAGTAGACTTTTAACTCGAAACTTGTTCAATCTAATAACACAATGTATGCTGTACTTTTTATTACAATACTATCAATTATCAATTGAGAGCATATTCAGAGCAATAGAGCACATGCAATTGATATGATGTACAGCACATCACAAATATACTGAATACATTACACACATCAAATATGCTCTTCACCATCTTTTATCACATAAATAAGACCCATATCAAGGGTTACTTCAGTTGTTGGATGAGTGAAAATGTCCCTTCTGCCCCTTGACTGAATTCATTCTAAATGTATAGTATGTTGTTGCTATACTTGTGAGGCAATCCAGGTGTGCATTGGTCAGTCTGTTTCTCTGTTTCTGTTTCACAATGTCCATTGTTGAAAATGTAGCTTCATAAGAATAAGTGCTGAAAAAATTATGTCACCTTTTGCACACACTGCTTCAGAAGTCAATACTCTGTGTCTGACACAAGGCTCCAGAAATGCGTAAAACCTGATCTTAGTTCACCTTGCAATGTGTCATTTGCCTGCAGCTCTACTATCTCACTCTCTATTCCAGCACGGTCAGGACAGAGAGCTCTAGTGACTGGGGTAAGAGATGACACTGGCACAAAGGGAGACGCTGTGCAACTGCTTTCCCCCTGATTGGTCTGAATAACTCGCTGCTGCAAGGTGCTGCCTGCTCTGTCTTGTCTCCATGCGCTGTCAGTGCCCTCTTTGCTCTGCGACGTTATCACTGCATGAGAAAAGGGACGTGTGGCATGAGAACAGTCAATTGCGTTGTGTTGGCAGCCCTGCTGGCACATGAAAGGGGTTCTCAATGAAGTTGAAAAACTCCTTGTACTCCATGGTATCCTTGAATCAAACTCCAACTCCAACTTCAACTTCAACTCCTACTGGCAAACTGATATGTATCGGTTGCTGTAGCTGAGCAGTTCCGTTCTATTTCGGCAAACGTTCTATTTCGGCCTTTCTGTTCAATAGCTGAGTTATACTGCCATCTATCTTCCGTCCAGGGAACAATAGATATATTCAATGATGTCATTCAAGCCTGCATTAAACACATTGAATTGAAATTGTATCATTGTTATATATAGTGGATGGGAAATGGGAAAATCACCATGAGCCACAAAATAAGGGTTTGGAGGCCGTGCAATGAGTACCACTGCTGTGTACAGTATTTCCACTTACATCATCTCTTCAAATTCCATGGAATGGTGCTCACGGAGAAGGTGCTTAAAGATTGAGGTGTAAACTGCCTGAGCCAATCCTTTTTTGCCATAAACTTTACAGTCTGGGTAACCATCAACATTGATGGTTCCTCGTGGGTCTTTTACATACCCAAAGTAATCCTAGACAGTGGACTTCAACCACTTTGGCAGTGGAAATAAAGGTTCAGGCTCCGACATGTCTGTATGATGTACTTGTTCTGCACTCATACTGTACTCCGCTTGTGCTGCACTTTTGATATGCTCATGATGCGCTTCACTCGCAACACCTGCATGTCACCTTTAAAATTGAGTGACAGTGACAAAATTGGATTTTAGAAAAGTTCTGAAAATTTTTTTATAGTTATGCAATACCGTCAATGAGAACGATTACAACCACTGTTAATAATAGCTATGATTTGTGTGTCAGTAGATGAAAATTATTAATAATAATTCTCTATAATTTCATGGCGTGTACATCCAAATCCTGACAAGAATCACATTTTCTTTGAGTGCCACTGTCATAGAAATATGTCTAACATTAATAAAGGATGCAGTTAACGCACAAAAAGATCTTAAATCCACATTTCTATTCTTCTAATTCAACATTAGAATACAGTGGCAGTTACACTACCAACTACTTATGAATGTGCTGTCTTTGTATATATCGCTAGGGATTGACTGAGAATAGACTGTATAATAGGTTGCAATCAGCGCAATAACCGGAGAAGGACCTCAGAATTAAATTGCACTTGACCAGCCCATAGGTACTTTGCGTGCGCAGTTTCGCCAAACCAACTTGCACCTATACTCAGTGCATGTTTGCATGAAAATACCCAAACTTCATAGCCATGCACACTGATTTTGCACATGTGACTTAAAACACAGCTCTGCGCTTAGCTCTTGCACTCTTAAAATAGGGCCTATAATACTCTTTCGAGAAGATGTTGCCATAGTCATTTGAGGTGAGATCAGGTTGTACATTTTCCACTGCTGTAAAAGAAGACGCGACAGTTCGTCTCAACATTTTTCTTTAATTAAAGTTCTGTATGTCTTTGATATGAACTGCAAGCATCATGTTTTATTTATGCGCTGTTTGTACTGTCATTAGGCACTTGGCAAGTGATAATTTTGGCCCTTGTGAATGTCTTAGTGTCTACAGCAGGGGTCGGCAACCTTTTTGACATGGAGTGCCATTTGTTATTTTCCTGGTCATTGGATGTGTTTTTAAGACAGGGATGTCTGAGGCATCAGAGATCACATGCATTCAGAAGTGGTTTTTGTCATGCCCTTTTATGTATTGTGATTTTACTATAATCCTTGAATCTTTTAATTATATTGTACACTGTATAGGGTGAAATGCCCAAAATCCTTCAAATTTGTCTTTGGGGAACATTGTTCTCAAAGTGCTGAATTATTTGGATTTTTTATTGCCCCTATCTCAACTTTTTTGGAGCATGTTGCAATCATCTGATTTGAAATTACTGTACATTAAAAAATAAACAAACAATGAAATTCACAAGGTAAAACATCAATGTTTTGTTGTAGTGCTTTCAATATAGCAAAGGGTGAATATAATTTACAAATCACTCCTTTTTGTTTTATTAGCATTTTTCATACTGTCCCAACTTTTTCAGAATCAGGGTTGTAGTTTAATCATTTATTTTTTATTACAAATATAAAAATATATTACAAAATTATCAGCATTTAGTTTGAGTGAAAATTTGTGCAAAACCCAATGGTTATGATATTATCATGATCCTGCATGTGAAGAACTAAAAAGCATTGTGAAAGTGCTTTTTAAATTTCGACATACATTTTTTTCAAAATCATGCTGAGAGGAAATCCCTTGCACATAGGGCTGGGCGATAAAACAATATCGATATATATCACGATAAAGAAAATCCACGATAAGCGTTTGAGGAATTTTCGATATGTACTGCGTGTCACAAAAACACAAGCAGTTCGGCTTTCTCAGGCTGCATTTCCACTGGGGCAGACAAAATCCACTCAAAGGCGCTCACAGCGCTTGGAGAGAGCTTGCTCCGCACCGCTGCCAATCCTACGATCCACCTTGCGAGCATGACACTCGGCTTTCATAGGAATTAATTGAAAACTCTCTCAGCTTCGCTCACAATGTGCCAGTGGTAACGTAGGGTCAGACTGGATGAACTTGCTAATGCTAGCTGCCTTGCTAACAATTTGGTTACGTTGGACACCGGATTGATTCCATCTGCACTGCAAGACTTCATGACAACGGTTGCGCCCGCTCATCGTCTCTAGTGAAGAGCGTGACAGAACAACAGATATGTGGACAACAGCTCTGATCTTTCTGCGCTGTAATCTTGAATATTGTTCTCTAGCAAAAAACATGCATAATTTCTGCCCCTGTCCCGCTCCGCACGCGTTGCCTCTTTTTCCTGCATGTGTGTAGACATGAAGAGCCGCATGAGTTAACGTGATTTCAAAGCATCTTTTAGACCATAACATTTTCCCTTCTAAATGTATCTTCATTAATCAGCATGTTACAAGCCTTTATTAAGAAACAAATCGAATAAACATATCGATTTCTGTTGTAATTTTGTGAAAATTAATTAGATGTCTGGAATGGATAAGGAAAGACAAAAATTACTAGTTGGTAGACTAGTCTCTCACTTCAATGAAAATATACAAAGGTTTTTTAAATGTTTCTAAATTTGGGAGACCCCTGAACCCACATTCTGCATCATTCCACAGTCACAAGGGCTTCTATGCGCCATACTTGGTATCTGAATCTAAAGAAATATAAACAACTATATCTAAGAAGTTTAAACAACTGCTGTCTAAGTTAAGGTTACAGCTGGGGTTTTATTTTCGGAATAGAGCATGTTTCTCACAGTCAGCCAAGAGAAAGTTGGTGGAATCTACCTTCTTACCTATCTTAGATTATGGAGATGTTTTTTACAGAAACACTACTAAAGCTCTCTTACAATCAGTAGATTCTGTTTATCACTCTGCTCTAAGATTTATAACTTGCACAAAATATCACACTCATCACTGTGCACTGTATGAAATGGTAGGTTGGCCTTCACTTCACATAAGAAGGTACAAACACTGGCTCATACTTGTATATAAGGCATTAGTCGGCCAGCTTCCTCAATATATGAATAGCTTAATAACTTTTAATATTCAAGGGTATAATCTACATTCAAGTAGATATATTCTTTTAAATGTTCCTTTAATGAAGACAGAGTTTGGAAAAACTGCTTTTATTTATAGTGCATCAGCTGCTTGGAATGAGATCCAAAGTTCATTGAAACTTGATGTACTTATTTCTATAAATGAGTTCAAGTTACATTTAAACAAATTATTCAAATCTGTCTGCACTTGCTCTTAACGTTTAATCTTGTTTTATTGTTGTATATGTGTGTGTTGTGTAATCTGTTTTATGTAGTTATGTATATTGTGTGTTGCTACCTTGGCCAGGGCTCACTTGTAAATGAGATATTTATCTCAATGTGATTATTTCCCTGGTTAAATAAAGATTAAAGAAAAAAGAAATAAAAAATATTTCATTTTAATGTAAAAATATTCCGACAAATACTGGACTGCTGTCACTATGCTTCAGAACAAACAGATGATCTTTTAACATTCATTTTCAATTGATAAACGGTAAAAGACGGTAAAATTGGTAAAAGATCCCGCAGACCCCACTGCTTTGACCGTCTCTGTACCCCCTGTGCAGTTTTGTAGAGACTATTTTGACTGTTTAGAATAAATTTTTTCTTCTTTTCTTCCATCAACTTTGAAATAAAAAAAAGAAAGTGCAATGTGTCAATGTATATTGTGATAAATATCGATATAAAACAATATGAAAAAGATTATCATGATAACAATTTTGGCCAAATCGCCAAGCCCTACTAGCAACAGCGACAGAGGAGTAGGCTATTTTATTTATAAAATATAAAATAGACTTTTTTCGCACCTGTATTCCAATCTACATCTTGATGTAATCTTTCCTCATGATCACGCAGCATGTTTTCATCAGCTGAATGGTAGGCTAAACACTATTAAAGTTTGACGAGACTCGCGCTGCGTGTGCCATAGGTGGCTAACCCCTGGTCTAAAGAATCCTGTAACCTCAAAGCTAGGCCTTCCCAGGGTGTCTGTGTGAAACCAGTAAAGAGGAGTGGACGGATTCTCATGAGATACAATGTCATATCGGGTCTCCTGTCTCTCTTTCTATCTACCACACTCTGTCTGCCCCAGGAGGGTCCTGAGAGGCCCCTGGCTTGTGAGCACCATCTCAGTTCTCATTAGTGCGTCATGATGAAACAAGTTGTAACGCATGTCATCAGCACAGGCTACACTTAGCTAATCCGACGGCCAGCCTTGTGAATCATGCATGACCTCCGTCTGCCTGGGTGCTACTTGCAGATCCAGAAAACTGTGGAGGCTATCACCTTGTTGGGAGCATAAAATATTTTCACTATATCTCTTCCTGTGTATCTCCACCCCCACCACCTAGTGGCTTCTGATCACCTCTGGTATGAGATCTTTGCCACCCTTACATGGCCACCATCATCTCCATTTGTATAACCTTCTATCTGGGCTTTGTTTTACTCTTTTTTTGACTTTGTATTGCCATTTATTTCTTTTGCCTGGGCTGATATGTCCAGAGAAATAGAAGGAATGAATGAGAGCATGAAAGAGGAAGTGAAGAATGGAGCTTGTGGGATTACAGGGTTGTTACAGCATGGCGTCGTTAACATTTTAGATCCCAGAATCTTTTGGCCATTGTCTCTAGCAGTGGAAGCAGAACACATGCCACAGTCATACATGCATCAGTATTTCCCACGACAATGAAACAGACAGGTGAAAAGCATCAAGCCCTTCGGTTACAGGCACTGCTGAGATGTACCTCACTGTGCGTGTGGTGTTGCACAATACCAGAAGTCATTTGGATTAGTTTGTGTTTAAAATAGGAGTAGTTCTTAACAATGCACATTCCAATTCAATAAAACAGAAGTTCAATCTTAAAAAATCTTGACATAACTATATGTTGAAACTAAAATTTGTCTAACAATTATAAAAGAGATTTCTGTTTCAAGACATTCTAATTGCTGTTCATGAAATAAAAGGAAACAGCTATGTAGTTTAACCATTAAGATTAATAAAATGCAAATTAATTTCTAAAGAACCACACTGTGCTTAGCTATAAAGTGCTGTGGTTAGTTAATTAAGATGGTCCTCAGTCACAACATTCAAATATCTTCAGGCAAAAAAATTTTTCCTCTTTTTTACACCTAGATATAAATCCTAATTCTATGATTAAAGCAAGTTTGAGGAACCTTAATGTTATATTAAACAGTGTTAATCCATGAAACTGTTTAGAAATAACTTAGCATATATACAGTTGTGGCCAAATATATTGGCACCCTTGGTAAATATGAGCAAAGAAGGCTGTGAAAAAAAAGTATTTATTGTTTATCCTTTGATCTTTCATTAAAAATATTCACAAATATTTTACCTTCAATTGAACTAATAACTAATTGAATATTCCCATTCATATTTAACATTTTTAAGTACACCTGGGTGATTAGTAACTGAAATTGTTCAGCCATGACTTACTTTTTCACATACTTTTAAATATGAGGTAACACACAGGCCGAATTCCCTTAGTCCCACATCACAATAGGTAAGACCATAGAATAAAGATATGATGTGCGGTAAAATGATGTTGAGCTTCACAAAATGGGAAGTGACTATAAGAAAATAGCTAAAGCATACTGTATATAATATCAGTTTCCACCATCAGGCAATTATTAATAAGTTCCATTCAACTGGAGATGTTCAGAATCTGGAAGAGTATGTGTGTCTATATTGTCTCCATGCACATTGAGAAGGATGATTTGAGTGGCCAAAATGTATCCAAGGATAACAGATGGAGAATTGCAGAAATTTGTTGGGTCATGGGAACAGGAAGTCTCCAAGACTACAATCAGACGTCATCTACATACAAGTTGTTTGTGAGAGTTTCAAGAAAAAAGCTGTTGCTCTTATCTATCATCAAACTCAAATATCTTCAGTTTGCAAGACACTACTGTAACTTCAAATGGAACTAGATTATATGGTCGGATAAAACAAAAATAGTGCTATTTGGCAGCGAACACCAGTGATGTGTTTGGCTCACACAGAGATGTAGCCATATGGAAGAGCACTTCATGCCCACGGTTAAATATGGTGGTGGATGTTTAATGTTGTGGGTCTGTTTTTATGACAAAGGTCCTGGACCTCTTGTTCAGATACATGGCATCATGGACTCAAATACCAACAGACAAAACCTGACTGCCTCTGCCAGAAAGCTTAAAATGGGCCATGGTTTGATCTTCCAGCAGGACAATGATCTAAAACACATAAAAATCAAAACGAAAATGCTTCACTGATCACAAAATCAAGGTTCTGCCATGGCCATCCCAGTCCGCTGACCTAACCTGTACCCCATAGAAAACATGTGGGGTGAACTGAAGAGGAGAATTTGAAGGATTTGAATCAGAATTGGAAGGATCAGGAGAGATTCTGTATGGAGCAATGATCTCAGATCCCTTGCCATGTATTCTCTAAACTCATTAGGCATTATAGGACAAGACTCAGAACTGTTATCTTGGCAAAGGGAGATTGCACAATGTATTGAATAAAAGTGTGCCAATAATTGTGCCAATTTGACCAAAAAATATTAGTTTTTTGATAGAAACTTGTGTTGTGTTTGCAAATGTTTGATATCCATTAGAGGATAGATTTTTGTGAATATTTTGAATGAAAGATCAAAAGGATAAACTACGAAGACATTTTTTCACAGCCTTATACAGCGCCTTGCAAAAGTATTCCGATTAATTCTCTCATTTTACCGAATTACAAATGGTATAAAATTCAAATGAAATTTCATTCTGATTGATATTTTATTTAAAAAAACTGAAACCCAAAATCAGTTATTGTATGGTGACATTGTTTTTTTGTTGGGAAATATTTTTATGAAAAATAATAAACTGAAATATCTTGCTTGCATAAGTATTCAACCCCCACACATTAATATTTGGTTAAGTCACCCTTTGCTGCAATAACTATTTTAAGTCTTTTGTGGTACATATGTACCAGCTTTGCACAAAAGTGACAAAGTGATTTTGGCCCATTCTTCTCGGCAGATTTGCTCCAGGTTGTTCAGGTTGGTTGGGTGACGCCTGTGGACTGCAATTTTCAAATAATGCCACAGATTCTCAAAAGGATTGAGATCAGGACTTTGACTGGGCCACTGTATGACATTTATCTTTTTGTTCTTGAGCCACTCCAATGTTGCTTTGGCCTTGTGATTGGGATCATTGTCCTGCTGAAATGTGAATTTCCTCCCAAGCTTCAGTTTTTTAGTGGACATGACATCCGTCTGCCTGGGTACAGGTTCTCTTTTAGTACTTCCCTATATTTTGCTCCATCCATTCTTTCTTCAATTCTAACAAGATGCCCAGTCCCTGCTGATGAGAAGCATCCCCACAGCATGGTGCTGCCATCACCATACTTCGGTGTAGGGATGGTGTGTCTTGAGGCATAGGAAGTGTAAGGTTTGCATCACACATAGCACTTTACATTTTGGCTAAAAACCTTTATCTTGGATCTATCTGACCACAAAACCTTCTCCCATATCTCAGCTGGGTCACTCAAGTGCAAATTTCTGACAAATTCCAAACATGATTTCAGATGGTACTTATTGAGTAACAGCTTCTTTCTTGCCACCCTCCCATACAGGCCAGCGTTATGCAGTACTCATGATATGGTTGACTGGTGCACCATTACTCCACTCCCAGCCAATGAACTCTGTAGCTCCTTCAAAGTGAATGTTGGCCTCTCTGTGGCTTCTCTCACAAGTCTCCTTTTTGTTAGAGCACTGAGTTTTGAGGGACAGCCTTTTCTTGGCAGTGCCTGGGTGGTGTGGTGCAGCTTCCACTTCCTGATTATTGAGCCAACTGTGCTCACTGGGATATCCAAATATTTGGATTTTATTTTGTATCCTTGCCCTAATTTATGCATTTATCTCTAACTTCTGTGTGATGCTATTTGGTCTTCATTTTCCTTCAGATTCACAGCCTGACCAATGATCCTTCAACAATAGTTTTATTATCCAGAAAATGTGATTTCAACTTGATAAGTAATTTCATTGAGTCACAGGTGAATACCAATAGTAAAGTAATTGCTTCCTTGTTAGGGCAATTTCTTTCATCTTAGTAAACTGGCAGCATCCACAGCACAGGTGTTGAATACTTATGCAAGCAAAATATTTTTTATTTTTTTTATATTTCCCACCATATAACCAATGTCACCAGTGTGAACAATAATTTATTTTGAGTTCCATTGTTTTAAAATAAAATATCAAACAAAATGAAATAATAATGCACCATTTGTAATTCAGTAATATGAGATAATTGGTTAGGGTTCTGAATACTTTTGCAAGGCACTGTATATATATATATATATATATATATATATATATATATATATATATATATATATATATTTACACTAATATCACACAAGCAAGAGTGCGATATGGCCCTACATCAGCACTGCTGTGATTCATCCGCAGGACTGGTGCCATAGGTAATCACAGCCGTGCTGATTTAGGGCCATATAGCATGATTGCGAGTGTGATATTGCTTATATCAAATCAAATCAAATCAAATCACTTTACTGTCACACTACCATGTACACAAGTGCAACAGTAGGTGAAATTCTTGTGTGCAGGTCTGAGCAACATAGCAGTCATGACAGTGACGAGACATATACCAATTACAGTAAACAACATACTTACACAACACAATTTACATATCAGATGTACACATACTTACACAACACAATAATTATATACAATGTACAGTAAACAATACACACAATATAGAATACACAATACAATAAGTAAAGAGTATGCATATATATAAGTAGTTGTATTGAGGAGAATATGTTGACAGTCTAGTGTGAGATTATAGGTTAATAAAGTGCAGTGCAAATTATTGATCATGGGAGATCAATTGTTCAACAGTCTGACTGCTTGGGGGAAGAAGCTGTCATGTAGTCGGCTGGTGCGGGTCCTGATGCTACGATACCGCCTGCCTGATGGTAGCAGTGAGAACAGACCATGATTCGGGTGGCTGGAGTCTCTGATGATCCTCCGAGCTTTTTTCACACACCGCCTGGTGTATATGTCCTGGAGGGAGGGAAGCTTACCTCCGATGATGTTTCTGGCAGTTCGCACCACCCTTTGCAGGGCTTTGCAGTTGTGGGCGGTGCTGCAGCCAGTCAGGATGCTCTGTATGGTACTAGTGTAGAACCGTGTGAGGATGTGTTGGTTCATTCCAAACTTCCTCAGCCGTCTCAGGAAGAAGAGGCGCTGGTGAGCCTTCTTCACAACGGCCTCAGTGTGGACAGACCATGTGAGTTCCTCAGTAATGTGGACACCGAGGAACTTGAAACTGCTGACTCTCTCTACCGGTGCTCCATTAATAGTGATGGGGCTGTGTTCTCCGTCTTTCTTCCTGAAGTCCACCACAAGCTCCTTGGTTTTACTGACGTTGAGGGAGAGGTTGTGCTCCTGACACCAGCGTGTCAGAGTGTGCACCTCCTCTCTGTAGGCTCTTTCATCATTGTCAGTGATCAGACCTACCACCGTCGTATCATCAGCAAACTTAATGATGGCATTGGAGCTATGTGTTGCCACACAGTCATGTGCGTATAGTGAATACAGGAGTGGGCTGAGAACACAGCCCTGCGGGGCTCCAGGGTTGAGGGTCAGTGATGAGGAGGTGTTGCTGCCCATTCTAACCACCTGATGTCTGCCTGACAGGAAATCCAGGATCCAGCTGCACAGCGAGCTGTTTAAGCCCAGAGCCCGGAGTTTCTCATCAAGCTTGGAGGGCACTATGGTGTTGAATGCTGAGCTGTAGTCTACAAACAGCATTCTCACATATGTGTTCCTTTTTTCCAGGTGGGAGAGAGCAGTGTGTAGTGTAGATGCAATGGCATCATCAGTGGAGCGGTTGTTGCGGTAGGCAAACTGCAATGGGTCCAAAGAGGTGGGCAGAACAGAGCAGATGTAATCTCTGATTAACCTCTCAAAGCATTTGCTGATGATGGGGGTCAGAGCAACAGGACGCCAGTCATTTAAGCAAGTGATTGTGGCTTGCTTCGGTACAGGCACAATGGTTGATGTTTTGAAGCATGTGGGGACTACAGACAGGGAGAGGGACAGATTGAAAATGTCCGTAAAAACACCTGCCAGTTTATTCGCGCACGCTCTGATGACGCGGCCCGGAATGCCGTCTGGACCCGCGGCTTTACGGATGTTCACCCGTCGGAAGGATCAAAACAGTCTTGTAGCGCAGAGTCTGATTGGTCCGATCGTTCTGAGGGTGGGTGCTTCCCGTTTCAGTTTCTGCCTGTAAGCGGGCAAAAGCAGAACGGAAGAGTGGTCCGATTTGCCAAATGGGGGGCGGGGGAGGGATTTGTAACCATACCGGAAAGGAGAGTAACAGTGATCTAAAACCCGGTCCCCTCGTGTGTTGAAGTTTATGTGTTGTTGGTATTTTGGAGCGATTGTTTTGAAGTTGGCTTTGTTAAAGTCCCCGGCAACAATGAACGCAGCCTCAGGGTTCGCGGTTTCCTGCTCACTTATACTCCCATACAGTTCCCTGAGTGCCCGGTCTGTGTCGGCTTGTGGGAGGATGTACACAGCTGTGATGATGACCGCTGTGAATTCCCTCGGTAGCCAGAATGGTCGACACAGAAGCATGAGATATTCCAGATCAGGAGAGCAGAAAGACTTGATAAAATGTACGTTCCTCTGATCACACCATGATTTGTTGATCATAAATCATACACCACCACCTCTGCTTTTGCCAGAGAGGTCTTTCGCTCTGTCCGCTCAGTGCACGGAGAAGCTTGTGATTTCGATGGCCGAGTCTGGAATCTCCGTAGACATCCAGTTTTCTGTAAGGCAGATAACACAGCAATCTCTCGTCTCTCATTGTAAAGAGATCCACGCTCTCAGCTCGCAGAGCTTGTTGTCCAGAGACTGAACATTTGCCAGTAGTATACTAGGTAGCGGGGGTCGATTTGCACGACGTCTTACTCTGATGAGAACGCCGTCTCTTTTTCCCCTTTTCCTTCTGCGTTTCCACGGCCGAGCAGCCCAGACAAAGGGCTCCGCCGGCGTGTTTGTGAACAGCGGGTCGGCATTGAGGAATTTAAAGTCCGGTTTTCGATGTGTAATTGTAGAACCAATGTCCAAAAGCGTTTGTCTGTCGTAAACAATAAGGCAGACAACATCCAAGACAAAAAAACAAAGAACTGTAAACAAAACAAACAATAAACCGCAGTGTTGTATCGGAGCTCGCAACGCATCAGCCATACTCGGCGCCATCAGCTCTCTAGTTATATACAACAGTTCAATGAACAAGTACATTTAAAAAAATTAGGAAAAACTGAGTATGGTCATAAAAACGCATTTGTGCATGGAACTACATTCTTACGTGACGGACCAGAATCTGCCATTGCTGGTTCAAACCAAATGATGCGTCCAAGCCTCCGTTAGTAATTCAGAAATGTCACTTCAGAAATAGTCTCACGGCTTGTGCTGTTTCTAACAATTTATTGGATAAACAATGATGTGTGTGTGTGTGTGTGTGTGTGAGTCAGAGAGTGAGAGAGAGAGAGAAAGAGAGAGAGAGAGAAAGAAAGATTTTTGATTTTCAAAAACCCATTTTATTACAAATATTTACATGTCACAAACCAATATAAATAACAAACAATACCCATAAAAAACAAACAGTAAAAACATACTAATTAAAAGGGGAAAAATAACTGTTCTTCAACAATTTCACAAATTATTCAGTTTAAGCACCAATTTGCTTCAAATGATAAAAGATCATGCATTAATCTGTAATAATGATAATCAATCAGAACTCTAGATTTTACTAATTTTACAAAAACAGCTTCTATACTACTAAAAACATTTTGTTCTATTTTCTCTTTCCTTGTGGTATATATTGCCATTTTTGCTTGACCTAACAAGAAGTTCAACAATTGACAATTCTGACGATGTTTTTTAACAGATTTAAAACCACAAATAAACACTTTCATTGAAAAAATTTTATCAAAAGAAATGAAAAACATATTCAGGATATTAAATAAAGGTTGTAACCTGTCACAATGCATAAACGCATGGAAAATAGTCTCGTTTTGTGAACAGAAAGGACAACCTTCAGTAACCTCAGAATTTATCAAAGAAACAAAAGCATTGACAGCAATGGCACCATGCAACAATCTCCACTGTAGAGCTCCAGTTTTTTTGACTAATGGTGATTTATATAGTGCTCTCCATTCAGGTTTTTCATTTAAATCAAGGTTAAGTACATTTCGCCATGGTGTGTCACACTTGTTATTTAAAGATTTTTTGTTAAATGCTTTTACACAACTCTTGTACATATCTTTGCCAAGTGCAAAGTTTGGACCCACAATTATTAAATCTTTACAATCTAACAACATGCTATTGCACTCACCTAAACTGGGAGATAGACTCAAATTCAGAAAAGGGTCTTTGCAATCAGGATAAATAGATCCCTTTGAGTATAAATCCAACAGTTCTGTTTCATCTTCAGTGAGGGCTGACCTCCATTTTTCCATTGCTTTAGTCACAATTCGGTGTGATTTGATACTGAGATGCTCAGCAATGGCATTCACATCTTTAAAAGCAGACCCTGCTATTTGATTCAAGTGTCCGATTGATGTTACCTTGGCGTCACACAAAGTCCTTTCCGGTATGGCAAATGACATCTCGCGAGATAAGTCCAATCGTGAGCCAAGGACCAATGGTTCTTGTAGTAACCAAAGCAAGGAAGATACATTGTTTTCCCTGCTTGTTTTAAATAAGGACCAGACTTTGAACAAATTGCGATAGTAGACTGGAGAATCATGCAGTTTTAGTCTTTGAGGATCCAACCAGAATAAAGCTTTGTCCAGTCTTAAACCTTCAATACTCCGAAGAATTGCACAGGCAGCACCCATCCAACAAGACTCATCAGAGCACCTTAAAAGTCTTTGTATGTATTGCAGGCGAAATGCAGCCGTTCTGCTTTGCTGGTGTATTAATCCAAGTCCCCCTTCATCTTTAGACAGGTACAAAACACTTTTTGGTACCCAATGCAGTCTGTCCCAGAAAAATGGACTGAATTTTCATTAAAACTTCAGCTGGGGGGGTCTATGCAGGCCAAACGGTGCCAAAGTGCAGAGGCTACCAGATTGTTGATAATCAAGATGCGTCCTTTATAAGACATTTTAGGGAGCAGAAACCTCCACTTATCCAGTCGCCCTTCTACTTTCTCAATAGTACCTTCAAAATTATTTTTCACTAAATTTTCATCACCTAAAAAAACTCCTAAGTATTTCAAGCCATCTCTGGTCTATTTTAACCTGTCAGGAAGCCTTGGTTCAACTTTTAACCATTTCCCAACTAATATTGCTTCACTTTTTTCCCAATTTACCTTTGCTGAAGACAGAGTTTTAAAATCATCTAAAATCTTTAACAGAACACTGACATCATTAGATTCAGTGATTAAAACAATGACATCATCAGCATACGCTGATATTTTAAAAGTGTTATTGCAGTTTGGTATACACAGTCCATGCACATTAGCTCTTAGTTTATTTAACAAGGGTTCTATGGCTAAAGTGTACAACATGCCTGACAGTGCACAGCCTTGTCTTACACCCCTATTAACCCTAAACGGAGAGCATAAATCACCATTAATCTTTAATATACTCTCAACGCCACAATACATAACTCTAACCATGGAAATAAAATCAGAATTAAAACCAAAAGCTTTAAAAACATTCCATAAATAAATATGTTCGACTCTGTCAAAAGCCTTCTCTTGATCAATTGAAATCAATCCAAAATCCAAATTGTAGAGTTTACCACAATCTAAAATGTCCATAATAAAAGAGACATTATCAAAAATTCTTCTTCCTGGCACACAATACGACTGATCAGGATGAACTACAGATGCAAGAACTTCACCTAATCTAATTGCTAAGGCTTTAGATAGTATTTAATAATCATTAAATAACAAGCTAACTGGCCTCCAATTTTTTATATCGTTTAAATCTCCTTTTTTAGGCAAAAGAGTAATAATTGCTCTACGGCAGCTCTGTGGCAGTTGTCCATTAACCAAGCTTTCAATAAAAACAGCTACTAAATCTGGACCCACCTCTAACCAAAAAGATTTATAAAAATCTATTGTTATTCCATCTATGCCCGGTACTTTTCCACTCTCCATTCTTTTAAGAGCATCCTCTAGTTCTCCTAAACTCAGGGCTTTACCGATTTCTTTGTTAGCATCTTTAGTTACTTGTGGTAAATTTTCAAAAAAACCTCTAAACCTCTTTAGCCTCTAAAATTTCATTTTCATACAGGTCTTTGTAAAATTGTACAGCTCTTTTTCTGATGTCTAAAGGATTTGACAATAAGACTCCAGTTTCAGACTTCAAACCATGAATAAACTTTTTCTGTCCATTCTTCTTTTCCAGATTAAAAAAGAATTTTGAAGAAGCATCCATTAAATCAACACTCTGAAAACGGGATCTAATTATTGCCCCTTGTGTTGTCAAACCCAATATATCGGCCAATAGATTCTTTTTCTTTTTAATGCTTTCTGAAAAATTGACATCTTTTATGGAGTCTGCAAGCCCTTGTATTCTCATTAAATCATCTTCCAAGTCCCTCATTGACTTATTTATGTCTCTTGTAGCATTGTGAGTATATTGCTGACACAACTGTTTGATTTGAACTTTTGTAAAATCCCACCACTGCTGCAATGTCAAGAAAGAAAATTTCATAGCTTTGGCATTTTTCCAGAATTCTTTAAAAACATCTCTAAAAAAGAATCACCGAATAAATTATTATTAAAATGCCAATATGCACTTTCTGATTTAATGTGATTATTTGCCACAATACATTTTACCAAACTATGGTCGGAGAAACTTACTGGGATTATTGAGCATTCCCTAAACATACTTAATTGGTGCTTAAAACCATAAAATCTGTCAAGCCTTGCCATTGATAACTGATTATCATAAGCATGAGCCCAAGTATATTGTCTCTGCATGCCATGGAAATTTCTCCATATATCAACAATACTACGAGACTTCATCAATTGAATTAGCTTTTTTCTTGATTGCATGTGTGGTTCGACATGATTTCGGTCAATGCCATTCTTAGTACAATTAAAATCCCCTCCCACAAATAAAAGCTCATCAGAATTACAATCATTTAAAACATTCCCCAAAGTATTTAAAAAGATAATTCTCTCTAAAGCCACAGTTGGAGCATATACACAGAGAAATATAAAAGTGCTATTTTCAAAAGAAGCTTTTATCTTCAAAAGCCTTCCTTTAATTACTTCTTATATATTATAGGAATATGGAATAAAATTCTTAGAAAATAAAACTCCAACTCCACCACTTAAAGAAGTATGATGACTTAAAATCACTAAACCATCAAATTCTTTAGCCCAATCTGTAGCATTTGATGCGTCACTGTGGGTCTCTTGCACAAACAACACATCAATTTTCTTACACTTCATTGTTTCATATACTTGTGCTCTCTTCTTATAATCTCTCTCTCCATTAACATTTAAAGAAGCAAGGTTTATTTCCTCCATTAAAAAGAAAAGAAAAGAGCAACAGAGGCAATAAAACCAAAAAGGATTTACTATGTTATCCATTTTGAAAATTTCACAGAAAGCTCTTGACTAGTTATTTACCTTTGTTATTATCTTCTTAAGACGGTAAACCTCCTGATCAGCGAAACGGTTTTTACTTCTGAAAAACTTTACTTTATCAATGAACTGCATAATGTCAGGGAAATATTCATCTACTTTTACCCTCCGTTTCTGGTAACGCCACCTCATTAATCATAGCCTCATCTTCACTGATACTACTCTCAGACTCATCTGAGTCACACAGTTCTTCAGTTCTCAAATCACTTCTGACTTCTTCCTCTCCAGCTACAACTTTTCCTTTTTTTTCAACAATTTTTCCTGTTGGAAGCTCAGAACTATCCTTCACAATCTTTGGAATAACCGGCGCCGTGCTTGGGCCTTGTATCTCTTCATCAATTGTGGCAATGTCATTCCGCACTTCAGCTACATTTTCAGATGTTACATTTAAAACAGCTTCGTTTTGATTGTTTACACCTCTCGGACAAGCACGAACAAGATGTCCACTTTCGCCACAACCAAAATATTTCATTGTGTTCGTTGTGGCGTAAATCACATAATTAAAACCCTCATGACTGAAATTGAGGGTTAGATCAAGTTCATCTATGTTCTCTTTCAAAACAACATAAACGTAACGTCTGAAAGACACCACATGTTTAAATAAAGATGACTTGCTACCAATTGGAATCATCTTTATTGGAGAGACCATTTTCCCATACCTTGCGAGCATTCCGGCAAGAACCTCGTTCTTTATAAACGGCGGCATATTAGACAATGTTACTCTTTTGGAGGGAGTACTGATGTAAAAATACCACCAATCTCAACACCGCTCTCAACTAACAGATTCGCTAAATCAATGGTCTTGACGAATAGAACATTAGCGCTGTTCATCCGCGATGCTGATAGAACATTTTCATGTCCAACAACTGCACTAACCGCTAAAACACACTCCTCTACACTTGTGGTAGTGTCAATTTTCACCCCATGACGTCTTGTCAGAAATTCCAAACTTTCCGCACATGGAGCGGCCATACTCCCAGTACACAGACTGAGAGTTAAAAACAGCCCTCCCTAAGATAACCACTCTTTACTTACTGATACTACCCAAAAAACAATAACAAAAAGAAACGAAAACACAACGCCTGCTAACCACAATAAACAGAGATAGAAAAAGGAAGAAAAAAAGATTTCAAACACTCGTACCTTACTCAGCAACCAAACACTCCGCATCCACGCTCCACACTCGCTCAATGCATGCACACACACACACAGAGAGAGAGAGAGAGAGATGGAGTGTGTGCGATCACTTGTTGACCACACACTGAGATACTCTCAGCTTTCTCAGTGGAAAAATAGCGTCCAAGCGGGGGTATTTTCCGCAGTAGCCGGTGATCAAGAGTTGATCACTATAGAAACCGCATCGTCCTCTGCCATTTTAAACAGCACCTATTGTGTAATTAATCAGTCTGTTGTTTCTCTCAGCTATGATGAGCTGTAATGCTAAAGTTGTTTGTTTAAAGCCGTTTAAAGCTATTTCCTAGCTTTAGTAGTAGTAATAAATGTGATCACGAAGAGCTGTTTTATGTAAACACTAGCTGACGCAGATTCAATTCACGTCACCTAACTGGCTCACAATAAACACAAAAATTATCTTTTGCCACCACCTGCTGACTAACATATGTAATGTAAAAAGAAAAAGACAAACAGAAGCTCTTAACACATATGCACTGCTCTTACACTTTAGTATAGGATGGCATGGAACAAAAGCAGAGTGATATACACACACAGTGAAGCGTCAGAGTGTTGATGGTGTCAGACCATCAGTGCTCATAGAACACCTCTCATCCAATCAGATTCGAGGACCGGAACTAACTGTTATGTGTGTGTATATATATATATATATATATATATATATATATATATATATATATATATATATATATATATTTATAATTTTTCATATGGTTAGTGCATGTGTAAAATATGTAATGAAGGCATTTTGCTCCAGATATTGTAATAAAAATGTTGACATGTTCTGAGATGGTTTATTGTAAGAGATGGTTTCATAAGGAATCTAATTAGTAAATGGCATAATTGCCTTTTCCTTTTCTACAAAAACTTCCTAAACTGAATGGTATATGGAACCATACTTTCTTGTTTGATATTGTTCATGGGTGATTCTTATTTAATCGGTTGCCTCAGTCAAGCCTGATAGTTTACTGCTAATGCACACTCACCAAAATATAGTTGGAAGGTCCCCTGGATGACTAGAGCATCTCTAAATGTTAAAGACAGTGTACAGTTCCTTTTTGAAAAACGTGAACCTGTGAGTGAACCCTGCAACAACTAATGTGTTGCTTTAATTATCTTTCTCTGACTGCCCTGCCAGAGTAATCTTAAAAACAGCAGTCCAGTTTCAGTCTGGCCACTTTTAATTAACACAAAAACGATGCATTACATGGTTTAATTAATATTTCAACACCCACTTCGCTCCCGTTTGCCACTTAGATAAGGCTAATATGGAAATGACATAACCATTGACTATGAGCCTATGAAAAATGCACCAGCCACTTAAAACCATTGGAGCACTAAGAGGAGGACTCTGTACCCCCTCCACGATTCC
Organism: Xyrauchen texanus; assembly: GCF_025860055.1. Taxonomy (NCBI): domain Eukaryota; kingdom Metazoa; phylum Chordata; class Actinopteri; order Cypriniformes; family Catostomidae; genus Xyrauchen; species Xyrauchen texanus. Next base: position 20,635,311 of record NC_068286.1, on the reverse strand, counting down.
CTGATGAGTTTTGACTTTTATTTATAGTGAAACTGGATATTTTCAAAATGAATACTCCAAACTAATGCAACTGCTTTCTGCTTCGACTCTGAAGACAAGACGGATGGTTTGTGGTGAAATATTATCTTCTTGTGAATCTCACGCCTTGCAAGCGTTCTTCAGATGTAATGTGCAATTAATAATTTACCGGTCATCCCCTTGCTGCGATATTTATTGTCAAGTCGTCTGTCATCCTCAGAAGTTTGTGGACTCTTAAAACAAGTCTTACAGCTTTTGACTCAACCCTGTTCCACTTTGCTTATGTTACAAGTAAAGAGATGGACCTGACAAAGCACAGGCTACCACTGGTGTTGTTTTTCACTCTCTCTGTTCCTCTGTGGTGTAACAAGCTTCCAACCTGGGGTGCATTTCCCGAACAATGACGTAACCTACTGCGCTAACAAGGTAGTCACGAGTGTTTCCCGAAACCCTAGTAAACCCTAGTAACTATGTCGCACATCCATCATTCGAAACACGTTGGTTCAACAATGTAGAGCTGTTGCTAATGACATTATTCAGGGGGTAGATTAATAACTTCTGCAGAGATCGAATGGATATCAAATTGTCACAGCTTTACATGGACAGAGAGCAGTTTATTGTGAAAAAATTGCTTAAAACACGAAATAGATATTTAAGTTTATATGCACTTTGTAAGTGCCATACTCTTTCCTACAGTATACAAGTTGTTTGGTCAGTAAGCAGCTCCAGAGCAACGTTATTTCACTGCAACGCTGCTGTAAATAATGAACATGGCATTCTGTTCTCCGTTGTTTCGCTTTATTTTCACATGATGTCATGCGATGTCATTACTTCATTATCAACTACCAGAATAATGTCATTAATAAATGATATACTGTAAGTGTGATTAGGAATCCTATGTATGGAATGAAATACAAACCTTTATTGTTTTGCAGTGGTGATGACCCACCATCACATACACTACAACAGCCAAGTAACTAAAGCTGGCTATGTAAAGATTTTCTCAATACACAAGATAATAGCCATGACAATATAAGCCAAACATGACACAAAACACATTTTTTACTTAAATCCTCAGACAATTCTAAAGAGATGCCTTGTCATTTTTCCCAAGCCACAGCATGAAAACTGAAGAAAAAAAAGAAATTCATGAAAGCAGCCTATTTTAAAACCAAAAACCCATTAACAGATTAACATAATAATTTGATAATCAAATTAAGCTGTGCCCTTTTACTGTCACAAATCATTGATGAAACACAAATTTTGCTTATTAATTTAGATGATTATTAGCCACCAAGGTGTCTCTATCTATTCCTCAGGTGCATCAGTAGAAGGAGTATTAATGACTCTCCTAATACATACAGTATCCATGTGTATTAAATACTCAACAATGCCAGTTTCACAAAGATTCTTACAGCTTGAGCAAAGAAGGCGACACAGAAGTCAGGTAGTGTATATAAATGCCTACATAAGGACACATTTTTCCCCACTTTATTCTCTATCTAATGACGACATCATAAGAAAATTCAAGACCAAGATCCTTAAATTGCTGTAGATTGTGAAACCACACTTTTAGAGGGCCACAAGAAAAAAACTACACCTTAAGTCCAGCAGTGAAGTTCTTAGCTGCACTGCATTATTGTGCTGTGGGTAGTTTTATGGAAGTGATTGGTGATGGCCTGTGGCTCAGCAAGTTTTCAGTCAGCAAGGCTATGAAAGCAGTAACACCTTTGCTTTTACAGCTTATGAACACCACGCTGACTTTCCCCTAAACTCCTAAAAAATTCCAGTCTCAACATTGCAGTGATGGAAATTTGTTCACCTTCCTGTGGAGGAAGAGGGTGTCATGCTGGTGCTGATGATGAAGAAGATGCTGCTGCTACTGATGATGATGATCCACTGAACCCACATCAAGGCAAAATGCATCCTGCAGGAGCAGAAGTCAGAGAACATTTAATTCAGAAAAGGCTTGGGTACTTTTTTAATTTTTAAATACAGTGTGGTTACTGTATTTTCTATTATTTCATCTGACTGACATATCTTGTGTTAATAAACATTTTGTGTAATTTCTTCGGAGCTGAGTGGTTGTGCAGCAGCAAGCTAAATTTCACTACTGCTCCACTCACCTCTGTAAGCAAAGCATTGCTGTTAGTTCTACGGTGTATTACCAGCGTCTTTCTCCTTCTCTGCACGCTGTGCAGTCCAAGACCCTGGGTGCTTCGACAACGCTTCTGTTTGAAAGAGTACATACTTCTAAAAGATAGCATTTTCCCCTCTAAAAGAGTTTATTTTCTCTCGCAAAAGAGCAATACACAGCAGGCCTTGAATGTCCTTTTCAGGACGCGTCTTTTTAAAGATGCCCTTCCGCCTCTGTGTAGTTCGTGGATGTGGTCGATATCTCTCCAAAACTGACAGCCATAGATGCTGCCTCGTGTGCCTGGGTAGCAATCACAACTGGGAACTGCGCTCTGCCACCGACCTCGCTCTCAGAGCCAAGAAGGTCACAGCGTGGGCACTCAGGCGGGCGATGGCCATCCTCGTGATTTCTTTCCTCCCGAACGCGTTATTCCTGGCTGTCTTGGCACAGCAACTGCCAAGAGTTGCTAGCTGTATTCCTTGCCCTGCGGAGGTTCCTCCCGCTGATCCAGGGAAAGCACGTCTTGATCCGCACAGACAGCACCGCGATTGTAGTGTACATAAATCGCCATGGTGGCGTGCGCTCTCATCATATGTCACAACTTGCCCGTCATCTCCTCCTTTGGAGTCAGCAGTGACTCAGGTCTCTGCACGCCACTCATATACCAGGCAACCTCAACACGACAGCAGATGTGCTATCATGGCAGGCGATGCTCAGTGTAGAGTGAGACCCCAGGTGGTCCAGCTGATTTGGAGTCGATTCGGCAAAGCAAAGGTAGACCTATTTACTTCGCGGGAATTCTCCCACTGCTCGCTCTGGTATGCAATTACGGGAGCCCCCCTCGGCACAGATGTGCTGGCAAACAGCTGGCCCCGGGGCTGTGTAATTATGGGTTCCCCCCAGTGAGACTACTTGCACAGACCCTGTGCAAGGTCAGGGATGAACAAGGAACAAATCACCTGCATTGGCAGTTCACTGTGTGGCGTTTTTCTATAGGGACCCCCTAGTGTCATTACATCGACACAGCGTCGAGTGAGTGACAGAAGGGGAATGTCTCGGTTACTGTCATAACCTCCGTTATCTGATGGAGGGAATGAGATGTTGTGTCCCTCTTGCCACAACGCTGCAATAGCCGTTGAAATGGCAGGGACCTTGCTCGGCTCCTTAGCACAAAACCTGAATGAGAGTGGGCATTCTTTCTCCTTTTATACCCGTATGTCCGGGGGAGTGGCATGCAAATTCCACTTGCCAATTCTCATTGGCCTTTTCTCAAAGATTGAGGTGTTTTGGGGCTCTCAAGCGCGACCCCTAGTGTCACAACATCGACACATGGTCTTGTTCCCTCCATCAGGGAATGGAGGTTAAGACTGTAACCGATACACTTGGGCCGTTTCTATGGCGGATGCTTAAACAGTGGTGCAAAAAGTTGTTCTACAATGGTGGCCAAAAATGTTATACCCAAATACCCTTTGTTAATACGAGCAAAGAAGGCTGTGAAAAAAAATCTTCATTGTTTATCATTTTGATTTTTCATTAAAACAAAATCACAAAAATCTAACCTTTAATTTAAGTTAAACAATATATCATCAAGTATTTTTCTCCAAAACACATTGGCCTTAATTATTGGCACCCTTATATTCAATACTTTTTGCAACCTCCCTTTGCAAAGATAACAGTTCCGAGTCTTCTCTTATAAAGCCTAATGTGGTTGGAGAACACATACCAAGGGATCTTAGATCATTCCTCCATACAGAATCTCTACAGATCCTTAAAATTCAGAGGTCTATGTTGGTGGACTCTCCTCTTCAGTTCACCATACAAATGTTATATGGGGTTCAGGTCAGGGGACTGGGATGTCCATGGCAGAACCTTGAATATGTGGTCAGTGAACCATTTTTTTTGTTTTTGATGTTTGTTTTAAATCATTGTTTTGCTGGAAGATCCAACCAGGGTACATTGTAAGCTTTCTGGCAGAGGCAGTCAGTTTTTTTTTTTTTTAATCTGTTGGCATTTGATAGAGTCTGTAATGCCATGTATCCAAACAAGATGTCCAGTACCTCTGGCAGAAAAACAGCTCCACAACATTCAATATCCAGCAACACATTTAACCATGGGCATTGGGGTCTACTTCATCTCTGCATGCACCAAACCCATCTCCGATGTTGCCTGCCAAAAAGCTGCTTTTTTGTTTCATCTGACCATAGAACCTGGTCGCATTTGAAGTTCCAGTAGTGTCTGGCAAACTGAAAATGCTTGAGTTTGTTGTTTGATGAGAGCAGAGGCTTTTTTTCTTGAAACCCTTCCAAACAACGTGTGGTGATGTAGGTGATTTTTTGGGACTTTCTGACCTCAAGACCCAACTAATTTCTGCAATTCTCCAGCTGTGATCCTTGGAGATTCTTTGGTGAATTTAAACATCCTCCTCACTGTACGTGGAGTCAATAGACACACGTCCTTTTCCAGGCTGATTCTTAAAATATCCAGTCAATTTGAACTTATTTATTATTGCCCTGATGGTGGAAATCGGCATTTTCAATGCTTTGGCTATTTTCTTATAGCCACTTCCCATTTTGTGAAGTTCAACAACCTTTTGCCGCACATCAGAACTATATTCTTTAGTCTTACCCACTGTGATTGATGATTAAGGGAATTTAGCCTGTGTGTTACCTCATATTTATATCCCTCTGGAAAAAGAAAGTCATGGTTGAACAATTTTATATTCCTAGTCATCCAGGTGCACTAAACAATGTAAAATATGAATGGGAATATACTTCAAATTTATTTTACTCATAAGAATTTCTAGGGGTGCCAATAATTGTGGCCAATGAGTTTTGGAGGAAAATATTTATTTAATAATTAAATATTTCCCCTCTTTCAATTGTTTTAATTCAATTAAAGGTTAGAATTTTGTGATTTTTTTTTTTTTTTTAATGAAAGATCAAAAGGATAAACGATGCAGTTGTTTTTTTCACAGACTTCTTTGAACATATTTACCAAGGGTGCCAATATTTTTGGCCACCACTGTACACACAAAAGCATTTTATGGGTGAAACCCTGAAAATTGATTGAGTTAAAGGGTAACTAAACCCCTGCTCAGAGTCTGACTCCACCCACTAGCAATATTTGAAAAATGCTGGAAAAGTGGGCAGACCCCAGCGGGGATAGAGGGGACGAACCGAGGGCGGGGCTGAGCAGGGGGGCGTGCACCTGAGACCCGTAGTGACGGATTAATTGACAGCTGCTGTCAGACTCTAAAATGGAGAGTGACTGGAGTGACGCAAGTAGCTTTGCCACAGAGCGGTCTTTTGAAGTCGAGGACTTTTCTCCCCACCTTCACCTGAAGTGGAGGAGGGTGAATTGTCTGTGGACACAGGGCCGAGCCATATCAATTCGAGCCGCTGGCTCAAACTGCGGTTTTAACTCCCGCATCACGATCGGCATCCGACGATGCTAGCTAAGCAGCGCCCAAGGGAGAATGGGGCCAGTGTCTGAATGGTAAAACATTAGCATTATGGCTATATTAGGCTAATGCTTATAGCAAATGCTAACGGAACTATCAAAAAATTAAAACCCATGCATTTAGGTTAATTTTGGTATGATGTTGTGTTAATAATTAGCTGAAAACCATTTATTTCAAGTCTCCCTCTACAATTACAAATGATTCTGTCTCAACAGGTGCACCTGTGGGCATTGCAGCTCACTTTCCCTGGTAGAGAATGTCTGTTGTAGGGAGATACCCAAGGTATAGCTATGAAATATGACAAGACCAGAGTGTTAAATCCAGTTAATAAGTACTATACACAAAACCAGGGTTCATACAGATAAATATTTAAGCAGAAATGAACAAATTAAACAAAATAAAATAAAGGTACAAAATAAAGTGTAGCAGATGCAATGACTGTGGAAACTTTAACAATTGAAAGGTTACTATGACAAAGATATCGCATTCAAACAGATTTCCACCTCATGAATATGGTTGACCTGAAGAATGAAAGCTGTATCATATTCTTGGATATTTATGAACAATATCACACTCATAGCCATGCAAAATGGTTCTAAAGCTTCAGCCTATCTGATAAAGATATAATTTTGTGTGAAAATATTGCTTTATCAATAAAATGAAACACTAATTTCACATATTGTCTTTCAATATTTTAAGTTCCATTTCATAAATTTCAAGTCAAATTCAAGTTCAAGCATTTTAAGCACCTTGTACGAACCCTGAAAAAACACAACCTCCACATACCAAATATTAAATAAATCATCCTAACAAAGTAGTAATAAACAATTCTCATGTTGTAGGTAGTACACAGGTGTGACCAGATTGGTGGAGTGGGCTGTGTAACGGCACATCCAGGCTTTGAGCCTGTAGCACTAAACCCATATGTGTTACAAGCTGTATATGGGTCAATGTATAATTGAGGGAGTTTTCATGTCCATGAGATTTATCTCGCAAACATGCTTATTAAAATACAATTTTAAAAGTCTTCAGTGTTCTTCATGATCTTGTCTTTACAAATTCCATAGTTAATTATTATGGAAATAATCATTTATTTATAAAATTTACTAGATATCCCTAAAATGTCAACTAAATAACCGTCCGAAATGAATTACAACCACAATCTCATTACCTAAAAAAAACATTTTAAAAACTTATTCAAAAACAGTTTTAATTATATTATTTACATTAAGTTGAGGTAATTGTGAACAATGTGTCTTTTTGGGCAATATGTCACATTTTCAATAGAAATTGACAAATTGAATATGTGTCCGAGAAGTCGCTGTCATCTAAGTTACCCATAGCAAATACACCCCTCAAGGAAGAGTGTGTTTTCCAAATCACATGACCTGCTCCACATGATGTCATTTCCTCCTGAAGAGAAAACTAGCAAGACTCCAAGGTATGTTCTCCCCCACATTTTCAGTTATTTCACCTAAAGTAGTGCTTGGGGCAAATGTGTACTTATCATATGTCAACAATGTTACTACAATGAATTCATAAATAACTTTGAATTTCAATTTTACTCAGTTGTACATATAATATTCAGAAGAACCTCTCCGTAAAATGCCATGTGGTGTCGGGTGCTAGGCAACCATTTTGATTTTATCCCTAAAAACAGCAAAAATGTCAACTAGGTTACCAGTCACCTATGTTAATCTGCAAAGGTAACTTAGTTGACCAAGAGTAACATAGTTGACATTCATGACATGTTCTTATAGTTTTCAGGAGTTCATTTAATATTCTAATTGTACAGTAACTATAAAATACTTTGCAATAAATATTATAAAAGTAAACTTGTTTTCAGGCAAATGCCACGATTATCTGCTGCAGAAAAGCAGCGCCGTTACCGTGCACGGCGAGATGCTGATCCGCAAGCACCAGGGAAACTGACATACCGTGATGTGAGCTGCCTGTGTTCAACAAGGCAGATTCTGCAATGTCAGTGTTACAAAGCTCAGGACTTCGACTTCAAAGTCAACTCTGCTGTTCCTGCATTGCACCAAGAACAACCAGAACTTGAAGTACAGTGGGATAGAGATGACATTGTTGGTCAGTGGTGTGCCATCAGATATGACGATGAGGTTTACCCTGGAACCATTTTTGAAGTGAGTGAGACACATGTTCATGTTAAGTGCATGCACAGAGCGGGACACAATCGTTACTACTGGCCAATGCGAGAGGATGCGCTCTGGTATCCATTCGAGGATGTGCTCAGGTTGATTCCTGCCCCACAGCACGTGACAGCACGTCATGTTGAAATAAAAAGAGATGTGTGGGAAGATATTGCCAAATCATATCTTCATGGCTAAGGACATGCACACACACACGCTAACAAACACGTGGCACAAGCACACGGTCAAGCACACACACATATAGACACCAGACGTGTATAGTCCAGGTGCCAGAAAGTAAAAATCCTGCCATGTTTTTGGATCTGCCTCTACATCTAGAACAGGTGTTTTCACTAACGAGCTCATCTACCTGGTAGAGGAGCTGGTTTAGTGATGATTGGAACAGCTGCTGGACAGGATTTCTACTTTCTGGCACCTGGACTATACACCTCTGATATACACACACGCACAGATAAAGACACACACACACACTCACTCAAAGATTACTTGATTGAGCTTGACAAAGTCATTGAAAAACAAACCATAATTGGCCATGTTCTTGGGTTAGAAAATGGGGAGTGTGTTCTGTCTCATGGTGTGTTCTGCCGGTTTCATGGGTGCCTGGAAGTTGGAGGGTATGCCAATGTTTTACTTGGGTTTGCACTATTACATTTTTGATCCAATGCAGCACACTTATTCTGTTAACCAACAGAATAAAACACTATTTGGTTATTGTTACTTATTGCAGTGCACTATTATTTTTTGTTCAATACAATGCACTACTGTATTTCATTCCACAAACAAGATTTTCAAAATGTTTACATGGTGGAATTTTTGTGTAAGTGCTGTTTTTGATACTTTTGTTGTTGTTGTTTTCTATGTTAGGATCTCTTGCTTATGATATGTGTGCTTGTTAATAAAGTTGTGATTGATCCTTGTAAACTGATGTGCGTCTGTATTTCTCCTTTATGTCATGAAATATTCAACAGGTCTTGATTAAATGCAATAAAAGATTAGCTAACATATAATAATTGATATAGTTTAGGATTGTTTTTGTTAAATACATCATCCTACTTTGTCATGTCCAGTCAACTATGTTACTTTTGTCAACTATGATACTGGGCTGTCAATTAAGTTACCATTATGTTTTTAAAAAATATATGTATTTCAATGGTTCCCTAATCTCCAAGTAAATATATAGAAACCGAGTAGCTGTCAAATATATACCACAGCATAATTTCATCAAGAAAATTATCATGAATCAAGCAGTTTGGAAACAAAATATACAGACCGGTTACTTCAGTACTTGAAATTTGGGGTTTCAATTGAACAAAATGTGTATTTTCTTAATTAATTGGGTATTTTAATTGAAAAGGTAGGTAAATAGACACATATTCTTCCAAGAGTAATGATTTTTTTAAATGTCTGCCATTTACTTAAAGTTAAAACTTATAGGTTTTGTCCGTAACATAGTTGACCAAATAATGAGTAAATGTCTTGTTTTTAAAACTAAATATCTGAAATCAATTATGCCTGAGCTTGGCAATGACTAAAAACAAAATATTTCAGGGATGATTTATCAGGGAAGATAATAATATTTTGTAAATAAATATATTTTTTCCCAGAATTATTCAAACTCAAAATCTCCCACAATTATATATTGACCCTTATGGCACTTACGTACAGTTATATGGTGAGATGGAAGAGACTGTTACAAACAGGTTAGATCCAGGAAGAAAGGTTAAATTTTATATAAAAAAATAAATGTATATAAAAAAAATGGAATAATTGATTAAAAACCAATGTATCCTCCACTTCAACATACATGTGCACTACCTGTCTTTCAGCACTTATAGACACCTTGCATATCGTAATGTCGTTAGGTGGTGTTGGGGGTACCTTGGCCAACACGTTCGAGTGGTCATACCTTCTTGCGTTGTGACACGGATCAGGGAAGAGTTTCCTGAAGAAGGACCATACAGAGGTTTCCTTCCCCCACTGCATTGAATATTTTTTTAATAATATAAAAATAAAATAAAAATGATTTATAAAGAAGCATTTTTAACTGGAGTTACACACTACACAAATTTTTTTTAAAAATCAGCAACAAAACTCAAAATGAATATGTACTGAAAGGGGTATACAGTCAAAGACCCAGAACCAGATATGAAGAATGAAGACCCGGAGTCAGAATTATAATTAATTAAAGGAAAGTTTTACTGAAGATAGTTTGCAGTTTCATCAGCAGAAGTCAGCTTCAAGACTCACAAGAGTTCGTAGGCCGCCCCCTTACAGTTACAAAGATCACAGCAGTTATACCATCTCCAAGGTCTAAGCTTGGTCATTGCATACAGGTTGAATGATTCTCATTGGCTAAGAAATAGATAAACACAGTAATTTTCCACACATAGATGGACAACTCAGTCAATCTCAAATAATGTCAGTGGTTCCTTAACCTGTAACTAGGGCTGGGCAATATGGCCCAAAAAATTATCACAATAATTTTTTTTTATATCAGTCGATATCGATAATTAATCACAATAAATGTCACATTTTTATTTCTTTCAAGTTTTAAGGCAGATGTTTGCTCCTAAGTGAAAGTTGTAGAAACCAGAGCGTTAATTGCGATTTTAAACTACTCTTTATTGTCAGAACATTTCACAAATCTCAGGTAGAACATTAATCCATTTGTCATTTTTCCTTAACAAAATAAATATCGTAATAGAAAAATATATTTCTTAGTTTCTGCGTGTGCTAATGGGGGATATTGTTTCAAGTCTTGAAACAGGTTTGTGTTGCCTGACTGTGATGGCACGTATCTTCGGCACAGTTTGCAGTGCAGGCTGCAATAATAATATTACATGTTTTGTCTCGAAACGCATATTTCACAGTGAGTTGACAGTAGTATTAGCTTGAGTTAGGATGCAGATTTACTAAGTTAAATTTATGTTCATTAACAAAAACAGTAACATCGGTTAAAAAAAATTAACAACTTCAATTTTATTTGGTAAAATGTAATATTCTGACTTAGAGTTTTATTAAAATTAACCATTGGTCATCCAGTATCATGCATTTAGATCACGAGTAAAAATTATATTGCGATAATTATCGTTATCATTTTATCGCCCAGCCCTACCTGTAACCAGACTAACACACACACCGACATTAAAGAATACATGAAAAGAACATGTCAGTAATCACACTGGTAACTTCTATAACAAAGTAAAATCTCAGAGTGCTTTAACTGGAATGTTGTAGATGACAGACAGGTGTGTCCAAGCTGTCAGAGTGGGTATAACCTCATGTGTTTTTAAAGAACCTTGACCTGTGTCTGCTCACTGCCTCCTTGTCGGGCCGAATAAACTGAGCACACAGTTTTTCTGGTACAGCCATTTGTTCAGAGAAGTCCAGGTACGGCTGAGGGTCTTCCACCACATGGTGGAACAGCAGCTCCATTAATTTGTCAATGTAGCCTTCAGAAAGAGAATTATTATAATATATATTATATATTTTTTCTGAGATAACTCAGACAAGTATAAGTTACCTGTGGTAGGATTGCTCTTCAGAGCTCTCACTGTAAATTCTCCATGCTTGAATTTTGGGAAAACTATTGAGTATCGCAGATCACCAGCTGAAGTGGATGCCTGTGATCTGCCTGCATTTTTATTATAATGCATCGCAGCAAGCTGTAGTCTGAAAGGGAAAACATACATGAATCAATATTATAATGAAACGATCTCTAACATGACTTAAGATAACTATAATAAGTTACAAATGTGTTTTTACAGGTTATAAAATTGTAGTGTATTTTGTAAGCAGCACTAAATGTGTAATCCATTATCTTGTTTACCTGCACAACATTCCTCTGAAGGAGAACACCACATTATTGGCTGAGAACTTCAGAATGAGGCTGTGGAAACACTCAATTCCAGAGGTGTGGTATTCTGGACTAATTTTGAGCATGTCTTTAAGAAGACGTGGTGACAACAATATTGCTGTGAATTTTTCACATGCTGCTGTGCCTAAACAAAAGATTTAAAGTTCTTAATACAACAGTTAATCACAGTGTTTTATAATTTGGATTAACTTTGACTTGATGTAATGAAGATAGTTCAATATAAATCTAGAGAGTGACGCAACTACAAAATAAAATACATTAGCGTTACAGCTTATCTGTACTTACTTGGTTTGAGCCAGTGTCTTGTCTGATCACCAACCAGAGGCTCGTGAAGACAAGAAGGAAACAGGGTGTTTTCGTGGCAGTGGATGTTCTGAATATGGTTTGCTACAGAGCTCCACTTGGCCACTACCTCTTCCCCAGATGTTGATGTGGTCGCAGACCAATAAAGGTGATTGACCACACTCTTTCTCCACAGCCCCATGTCCTGCAGTCCCTTACTAAGGGCATCCATTTTTTTTACCAAGCCCTGAACACAAAGAATAATGAAAACAATTACTGTACCACTGCACTTTATAGACCAAGGTGGTGGACTAACATTCAGTATAGGCTATATGATAAAAATAAGTTGTGATATATATTAACCTTTTTGTGGCATCTTAAAAAGTTCACTTTGTGCAATGTTCCCATATAATTGTCTACCACTTTAACTGAAAAATGTTCTGTTAGAAATACTGGTACTGTTTTCGTTCTATTCAAAATACTAACCTTTTCCCATATGCCAAGGGTCGAAGAAGTGTCTAATGTCCTTTTTTTGCTCCCTCATAAACTTCTGTACCCCTGTGTGACGATCAGTCACCAAAGACTGGACCACAACACCTCTTTCCTCAAGAAGAGACAGGCTTCTTTCAAATCCCTCCTTCTCCATTCTTTGGCTGTTTCCAACTTCATTGCTCTGCAAACACAAATACTTAGATCAATGCACAGTATATAGTAATTCACATAACAAAATGTTTTCATTGTGTAGTTGTTTACCTGGACTAGTTGGATGTCTATGACCCTATTGGCTTTGAGGTCCATCATGGTGTAGCTGCCATATGTTGCTGAATGTCCTACAATTGTGTTATTTGCACAAAGCCAACGTCAACAAAGCCTGACAGCAGTCTAATATATATATATATATTAGGGGTTTAACAATACATGTATTCGTATTGAACCGTTCATTGGACTCTATATATAAATACACATACATATAATTAATGAGTTATTTATTACCAGGTGAATCAGCTCTCATGTCCCCACCAAGAGTCACAGCCCCATCAGCAATGGCATTTTCAATAGCTTTATCCTGCTCGATCTTCCACTGCCAGTTTATGGTTGGGATAAGGAGCTTGGCCTGATGCTTGTGGAAGCACGGCTCAGAGATCCCCTGGATTTTGAAGGCATCCAAGAACTAAAAGTGAAAAAATACATCATATAATAACCTGAGGGGTGATGTGCAAATATGACAGCGCTGTGTTATTATCTCTCACCTTCGATATCTGGCAAAACGATGAGCCAGTGAACAGAACAGCTGCACAGAGCTGTAGGTTTCCCGCTGGAATATTGTTTACCATTGGCTGGCTCGACTAATCACTGGAGTACTCACAGTAAGCACAGTGCTGTTTGACATGGAGAAGTGTCCCAATGGTTGTTTGTGAAACAACCAAACTCCGGGTGCAGACAGGGTATCTTCTAAAAAGCTCCAGCAGTTTATCTTCGTAAACAATGTACTTAGTCACTTTGTGGGGTAATACTTCATTAAAGACTCTATGTAAAAGGAAAAAAAGAAAACAAATTTAAATAAAAGCATAAATAATCATAATTTGGTTATGTAATGCGTATGTATCAGAAATAACTTAATGACAACAAATCAAAAGTATTTAAAAACAAGTAACGTTAATTGCTAAATTAGAACATTCAAATATAGCCTAACTGAAAAACCTAACGGGACTAAACGCATTACCTTGTACTGTTCATAGTGCTCTCACTTCCATCTTGATGGTAGCTGGAGTCATCAGTGGACACCTCACATCTTTTCCTCTTTATTGGTGTAGAGGTTGCCCCAGGACAGTCTGTGAAAGGCTCCATCAGTGTGCCTGTGTCACACGACACACTCCTGTTAGGCATTCTGGCCTGGGTGGCTGCACAGATTAATAATAGATTTGTTATCAATAAGCAGCGAAAGTACCAAACAAAATTATATAATCTTAACTATATGATGAAAAACATTCAAAAGCTCCATAGTATTCAAAATCACCTTTGCTTCTCCTCATTGGCTTCATGTTAGCCTGCACACCTGCAGATCTGGAGCTGACTGGTTTTCTCCAGGAGTATTACTATTATGTTATTATTATTCCTCACATGGTCGCAAGACGACATGTACATGAATGTGATGAGTTTTATCGAGGTGATGTCAATAGCGCGCGCTCTGTAGGCATATTCATATTTTGCCGCTATGTGAAAAAATCCAGCAAAATGCGCCGGCACGTTTGTCGACCCCAGAGGATTAACTTTAGCCTAAACATAAATTGTGATTCAAATATATATGATCACTCACCTCAAGACACCGCTGCGGTGGTGGAGTCCATGCAGGAGGAGCAGCGTTTGGCACTGCGTCGCTTTTCAGCGCGAGCTGTTTGGAGAAGCCCATTTCCACCTCCATTGCGTTGGAGAAGCAATCCCACGTAAAATGCAGTTTGCATACTCCTCCAGCTCTAGGCGGAACTCATGGTCTTCCAGGCCAAGGACATGCAACCACTGGCCTAATTTCCAAGTCTGCTGGAAAGCTATACAGTCCAGCAGTGCTGTTGCAACCAGCAACACTACACCTACGTACCATCCTGACCACTGTACTAAATACAGATAATCTCACGCTAACTTGAAGCTATCCTAACTGACCTAATGCTATGCTACTAACTAACTATGCTTCTAACAATACTACACTAACAAATATGCTAATTAACTACCTAGGCTACACGAAATAATCTAAATAACTATATAAATGCTATGCTAAATAGATGCTAAAATACTCTATCCTGATCGTTTTCAATACTCGCAATTCCAACTCCTGACTCGCTACAGTGGTTTTGACGAAACGAGGTGGTTTTTATACTGCCATGGGCGTGGTAGCTCGTACCAAGGGCGTGGTGAGCTGGAACCTGCTTACGTCAGCTCTCACCGCTTACGTCACGAACTACCGCAAACAGCCAATAGGAAAATTCAACTGCAGTAGCCACCGTTCAACCTGAAGAGGGCAGCACTCAGACGTTTTTACACCATATATTGTAGAATTAAAACACTTTATACACAAATGTCAAAAAAATTACTTGAATCAATGACCAGTACTAATAAAGCCCCATTCTTACAGATCATTAACTAAAAAAAGTTGGTTTAGGGTTTAGTTACCCTTTAAAAACATGTACATGTTGTAACTGTACACTTGTCATAGCAATATCTTACCTTCTGTTCTCTTCTTTTTTAAGAAATACAAAAGATTTCCTTGAACTATTATTGGCCATTTTTGAAAAGTAAACTTCAGTGGGGTATGTTTCATGTGAACACTAGGAAGAACAAGTCGGCCCATCGCTAATCTCACACCTGTTTCTAAATGCCGGTGTTTTCAGAAAACCAGCACCTTTTCGCAGTGGAGAGAGAGCTCGCAAGCTCATGGTTGCCAGATTGCACAACTAAAGCGTGTCCAAACTGTGCAAATATAAAGATCTGATTGGGGGATTTCACCTCTTGAAATCTGGCAACCTCAAACATGTCAAAATCTAATTGTGATCAGCTATACGGTGCTATTTAAAGTTTTATTTATCAAACGCAGAGAATTAAACATTTTACTTGCATGATTAGTTCTAAGTAATAAAAAATACAATTAATATAAAGGGGATGGTGGTTATACAAGAGGGATGGTTTTTGGTATGGCATTCCCTCGCATCCCCCCTCAACTAGAGTCCTGGTCATAAGATTGTGTGAGTAACAGACAAAAAATAAGTGTTTATGAACAGTTAATAAGCTGTTTTGCTTACTGTGAATGTAAATACAACTTGTTGTTGTTGTGCCTCTAGTGTACATTTCACCAGAAAACTGCTGTGATAGGTCGAACGAGACACGTAAAACAAATTTTGCAAAAATGTTGAATAGTATAGTTGGTTTTTAAATCTGTTATTTAGATAAGAGAACAATGCCAGAGTTGGGATCTAGCTGGGATGCTACATGCAGCATGCAGCTCAGTTAGGGTCAACTGTTCCTTAGCTGCCAACTCAAAGAACTTCTCCTAAGCAATATCCAAAGCAGAGGTCAAGACACTGATGTCAGCCTCTGAAAATGAAACAGCTAACTACATTTTGACACTGAACAAAACAGTAGGGAGAAGAGCCTGTAGTGTCAGGTAAATAAATTGTCAGGTTAAGTCATTCAATTTGACATTGAATGCCCTGAAGAACAATAGCTATAAATAGCTGACAAAAGGCTTCATGTGAATGTTGTAAAGTCCAAAGGAGAAATCATAGATTAACTGCTGTAAAAATAGGCAACGCCAACTGCAATATTGATTTCAACAGGATAACATTATCCTTGAAAGCATTTATTCAACTAGTTGTGTTGTTTTATATGGGTAAAAGTTGCTGGAAATGTCACTTGGACAGAGCATGTAGGATACATTTTTGTAGGTGCATTGAAATTGCTTGAAATTGTGATGATGTGAGTGGTTTAATTTAATATTTAAAGATGTGGTACTTAGATAACAGGGTAGGCAAAGCAGGAAAGTGTACTTCCCCGTCTGTCACTCTCTCGACGTTGTGTCGGAGAAGCGACACTAGGGGTCTCTCTTGAGCGCCGAATATGCCTCTGATCTATGAAAAAAGGGCAATGAGTTGTTGGCAGATAGTATTTGCATACCCCGCCCCCGGACATACAGATAAAGGTGTGGAAATACTATGAGTTCATTCAGAAATTTTCTTTGGAGCCGATGGTCATGTATGCAGTCAGCTGCGAGTTACACACCTGTTCCTGTTTCTCTGACGCTGCCTGCTGTTGGATTCTACGGCGCATTACAGCGGCTTTCTCCTTCTCTGCACGGCAGTGCAGTTTGCCCCTGGGCGCATCGACAGCGCAGTTAAAAGAGTTATTTTCTCTAAAAGAGCAAATACACAGCTGGCGTTGAACGTCCTTTTCAGGACGCGTCTTTTTATAGACGTGATTCCGCCTCTTTGTAGTTTCTGGATGCGGTTGATTTCTCCCCTCCTCTAACGGTCATAAAAGCTGCCTTGCGTGCCTGGGCTGTGATTACACGCAGGCAGTGTTTTATGAATGGTCTATGTTCTCAGTGCGAGAACATAGCCGTGAAAGCATTGCTTTTTTTATCATGAGAGAAAGCCACTTCAGCCACTCCCCGCGCCTCGCCTCTTTCCTACGGGATTGGGGCAGGCGCCGCGGGCGATGAAGGCGATTTGGGGACAATGACGGGCTCTGTTCGCCAGGTAAATCCCCTCGAACCACCCGCCTCCCCGGCACGCTTACTGGCTTCCGTCCGAGCTCGGGATGAGCAATTTCTCTCCAATGGTTTATGTTCTCAGTGCGAGAACATAGCCGTGGCAGCATTGCGGTCGCAGCTTTCTTTTGTCATGAGAGAAAGCCAGTTCAGCCGCCCCCCGCGCCTCGCCTCTTTCCTATGGGATTGAGGCAGGCGCCGCGGGCGATGGAGGCGATTTGGGGATAATGACGGGCTACGTTCGACGGGTAAATCCCCTCAAACCACCTACCTCCCTGGCACACTTGCTTGCTTCCGTCCGAGCTCGGGATGAGTGCGGCCCGCTTCGCAGCCCTTGAGCTCCCAGTATTGGATGATGACATCGCTGCTGCATCGGAGAGCGTTACAGCGGCGTCTGATGCTGATGACTCATCTGGGCCGCCACCTTCGGGTCTGCGCGCCCAGTCTGAGCCTGATGCACAGAGGTCCGCTATGCTTTCCCGGGTACTGCGAGAGCGAGGCTGTACTGAACAATCCCCCCCCCCCCCAAGGCTACTTGATTGGTTCCACGGGCATATGCGCCGCTCACAGCCGTGCCCCCCCCGGTTCCTTTCTTCCCGGACGTGCATGACGAGTTGAGTAAGCCGTAAAAGGGTACCTTTTACTGCCCGGAACCGGCTTCCTCACTCCTCTACTCTCACAACCCTTGATGGTGGAGCGGTCCCAGTCCGCTTCCGCCTTGCATGCCACCGCCCCTCCTGCAACCCACACCAGGCCAAGGCACTTCAAACTTGCACTTGGGTAGTCCTGTTCTTGGTGTGCTGCAGGAACTACGCTCAAAGACTGATCGCGCCCCCTGGGCCAAGAAGGTCAGAAGTGCCTGCACTCGAACGGGCGATGGCCACCCCTGGTCCCGAAACGCAATCTATGGACTGGACCTGGTTGAAATACGGGCGCCTTTTCGAATGCCCCCGTCTCCCAGCTACGTCCATTCGGCGGCACCATTGACGACTCCGCTCAGCATTCCTCAGCGGTGAAGAAGCAGACGGAGGCCATTTCACACATCCTGCCCTGCCGCAAACCTGCCACCAGGGGCCATGCCCCGTCTGCTCACCGAGGGCGTCCTCCTGCGGCTTAAAAAAAGTGCTACTCTGCCTCAACCAAGCGTGGGCCCAGCTCTCAGCCCCAGTGTCGAGCACCCAGCAGGAAGCGTACGCCCCCCTGTCTCACGGACCCCTTCGAGGATCCGGAAGGCTCCCAAGCATTCCAGAGACGGACTACCCAGAGATCGAGATGTTTGCTCCAGAGCTGATAAACAGACCTCCAGTGAACCATTGGTCTACCTCATATTCCTTGCGACAGCCCCTCCCTGGCAAATTCCCCTGAGGAAGGACCTTCTTTCTCAGGGGAAGGCACGCTCTGGCATCCGCACCCAGACCTTTGGATCCTCCACGTCTGGCCC
Source organism: Xyrauchen texanus (assembly GCF_025860055.1). Lineage (NCBI taxonomy): Eukaryota > Metazoa > Chordata > Actinopteri > Cypriniformes > Catostomidae > Xyrauchen > Xyrauchen texanus. Next base: position 20,616,668 of record NC_068286.1, on the reverse strand, counting down.
CTGGATGGGACACGGAAGATCTAGCTGGTCTACCACCTACCGTCGTAGACACGATCAACCAAGCCAGAGTCCCTTCTACCAGGCATCTCTACGCCTTGAAGTGGCGCTTGTTCGCAAATTTGTGTTCTTCCCCCTGATGGAGGGAACGAGACGTTTTGTCCTCCCGGCCACGTGGCTGAGCCTAGCCACTGTAGAGGCCGGACCATTTCCGGCTCCTCAGAAAAATCCTGAATGAACTCATAGTATTTCCTCGCCTTTATACCCGTATGTCCGGGGGCAGGGTATGCAAATACTATCTGCCAACATCACATTGGCCTTTTTTCATAGATCAGAGGCATATTCAGTGCTCAAGAGAGACCCTTCTCCAACACAACGTCTCGTTCCCTCCTTCAGGGAACGGAGGTTTCATTCGTAACAATTTATGTAATTATATTCAAACTAAATATTAAAAAAATGTAAGCAAATAAAATAGATAAATCAATAAACAAATTGAAAAAGCAAACAATAAAAGGTGCAAGTTTTACTATTGAAATGGTGCTTTATATTATTATGGAGTTATGTTATATTTCCACTTATTACTAAGATTACAAACTGAGAACTATTAAACCTATTAAAACATTAGGAAATACTAGCCACAAATACTAGCAAACAAAGCCACAACCTTGATCATTCAATCAAGACAGTAATGCGTCAGTGTGTGTTTGCGGCACTGTAACATTTGGTTAACTGCAGGAGCCCAGACACCAGTGGAAAATGTAATGCAGGCAAACTCTAGCTTGAAGTTCTAACAGGCCTCTAACAGGCATTGGCTACTCTCCAGGGTGCTTTACACTACAGCTGCTTTCCTCCCCTGGCTCATTGCCCATTACTAGCTGTGCTCATCACACAATAAATAGACCAGCATTTAAGAGGGCATGGTGCTAATAGGGCTTTGCAGTGATGCCTGTCTCATAACTGAGAGTGCTCGTGAAATATTAAAGGTAATAAACAAATACTCTCTGATGATGGTTAAAGTTAGAGAGAGAGAGAGAGAGAGAGAGAGAGACAGAGAGAGGGCAGTTTACCACATGGAAGAAACATAGAGCGAGCATATACTCTTCTGCTTTTTCTGGAACACTTTTGCTCCATTTCACTGTACTAGGTGTATGGACATTGCTTTGAAAAGAAAAGTGTTGCTAAATGTGCATGGAAATAAAATAAATTAAATGTAACTTTTTTTAGTAACCACTTTGAGGGAAAAAAAATATTCAGCAGATGTATCCTTTTTTAAAATTTGATTTATGAGCCTTTTAGCATTTTTTTATTGGAAATTAGAGAGGGATAATTTTGATCTTGCTTATCTAAGATCTTGGATAGTGGAATAGAAGTGATATATGAACTCTCAAATCCGCACAGTTGCCCTAGCAGGTATAGTTCATCACATTATCTATGGATATGTTCGACTAAGTTTGATGAGCAGAAAATGTCTTAATGTCTTAATTTTGAACAATATACTGTATCTATTGTTTTAAAATTGGAATACTTCTTTTTGTGAAAAGTTCTACTTGAAAAGTGTGTATTTGCTATATTTTTAAGATGAATGCCTAATGGTTTGAAATGTTGTTTTATATCGCAAAGAGTTTTTAAATGTTTCGTACACTTTTCATACAATTATTCTCAATATGAAAATGCATAGTAAATATATAGGAATGCATTTACTAATGATAATGAATAGAACCGTATTGTACAGTGATGATAACAAAATAAAACACTTACATAATTTCTTTTAAAATGAAGAGAATTGACCCACAGATGCATTAATGTTGAAAATATACAAAATAACTAACATGTTTTTTAAACTTTTGAGGGAACATGGTCCTAATTCCCAAATATGTCGACTTCATCTTCATCAGCACGCTAATGTGAGAAAACTTTATGGATTTTTTAAAGCTGCATACAAACCAAACTAGAGACACAACTCTATACAACCAAACAGGTTTCAATCAAAAACGTAAAGAGGTTTCTTACCAGAGGCACCTTTGTTGGCACTGTGCCAGTAGCAGCGCATCCTGTATATCAACTTCATGCTGTTTTGTCACGTGATGCGGTGCACCAGAAGTTTAAACCTTAGATGACAGTGTAGAGCCTTGCAAACAGTATTCAGTCAGTTTTGATTCATTTAAATTATGTGTTGCTTATAGTGAAGACAAAATACAACGTCCACACATGTGGAAGTGGGGTCGCATAAGGTTAAAGGGTGCTTCAGCACAAGCAGATGAAATAAGTCTAAGACACCATGGTCAAAGATGTCCAATGATTACATAGTAATGTAAAACACAATTGAAAAAAAAAAAAAAAAATGGTCCCTTAAGATCATTATGTATTTGGCATGTTCATATTTTAGACTTGTTTGCTTTTCTTGAACTTTCTAATGCAAGCATACCTTATTTGTATAATGTGTGCTCTTAGCAGTGCACTAAAGTTAACAGACTGCTTTACCACAGGAATAAATATAAGTCATGGCAAGATTAAAGTAGATGCTGGTTTATAATTAGCCCAGTCGCCCTCAGCAAGAGATCTCTAGTACATCTTTGCCATCTTGATGGAATGAGAATGTCAGCAGGGTTGGGTGAAGAATTGAGCAACCAATCAGCTTTTAGAGTAGTACATTATTCACACACCACCATAGTATATATTAAACACAGCTAGAGAGCAGATAACTACTAATGGACTACAAATGGGCTTCTTTTTATGTAAAAACAAATCTAAGAGCCAAGCTACTGTTTGAGCAAGAATGGACACCCTTTGTATTAGCAGCAACACACACATACCATGACAACAGGTTGCATTCAAGAACCAGTCAGGGTGTGACCAAAGCTGAGAGATTGCTGGAGCTCACTCAAGCACTGACCTCCATCAGGCCTGCTTCTATCCTCTCCATTCCATCCACTTTCCATCCGTGAGGATCTAACCTCTGCGTCGAGTTGCTCGTAATGAGCTAAAACATTCCTTCAATCATCTCCCAATCAGCCCAGTCAAGCCTTCTCATCCTGTCGCTTTGTCACGCTGCAGTGGTGGCCCCATTACACCTCCCAGATGTCTCAGCTCCTCTGTTGATTCTAAATGAATTCATGCAATTACCAGAGTACCCCTTTGCGTTGACAAACATTTTTTTATAAAATAGCGGTAGGGGAGGAGGATAACTTGTTGTAGGACAAGGAGGAGGAAGGGAAAAAAACCTACCAGCTCTGACATTTCAGGGAATTTTCACAGGGATGGCTAATCGAAAGTGATCAGCGGAAGAGTTTAATATTTAACCAGACACCGACGCAGCCCAAAGTTTCTAATGAAATGATAACTCATGCTTGAAAAGCAAAAGTGCATGTGTTGTGGGAGCTTAAATTATTCAGCCACCCATATCTCTGCGTTTCTGTTCACCCACAGACAAATGTGGCACTCACAAGCTTTTAAGGAAGGAGGCATGCTGTGACGCATGGCATGATACGATTACATCTGGTCCCAAATTACAAGAAGATTACATCTGGTCCCAAATTAAAGTGACTTGCTGACTTAGGTACATCCAGGAACAGCTTAGTTGTGTTAATCAATTGATCTCCTCAACTGAGGGACACACGCACATAATAAAAACACTAAGCTTGTGATCCAACTACAAACTTATAAGGCCATTGTGCTCCTTCAGTACACCTATGATTCTTTTTACCTAAAGTATATGTTTAAAAAAGTATTTAATTATCCAAAAAAGTACATTAATTAGCTCTTTTTGAGAAAGAGAGATGAAGGGCCTACAATATCTATGAGGGTTGGTAAAATATTTAGGGCGGCGCATTCATATTAATGGTAACATTACGCATATGTCTTGCAAAATTCAATTAGAATTCAACTCGACATTGATGTCATGCGCATGCCAGGCATATAAATGTGCAATAGCTTCGGGTTATGGTGTCTATTTTCATACATTATTTTTCAGGTAGCTTAGCTTTTGGACACTCGGCCACCCTTGCAGCATTATTCCAACCGAAAAAGAATTTCATACTTGATGGGAACTAATTAGATCAGTCCTCACCTGTGAGTCCTCCGGCTGAGGTATCTGGACCCCCCTAAGGTTAATATGCATCAACTTTTTACTGCACTCACTGCTTTTACTCACTTATAAAACTCATCTGTGCTTTGAGGCAGATAGGGGGGAAATGTTTATCACAAATCAGTTCAAGAGAGTGTTCAAGTGTCTAAATGCAGTTTAGAGCCTCTAGTCTCTTTTTCTTGACAAAGCTCTCTGTTTGTCTTACCATTACAGTAACCGTGTTTTGACAATTTTTTGGACAGTTTTGACAAGTTGGCTGTTTGATGCACTGTACAGGTATTTAACATTTTAAAACAAGGTAAAAAAAAAAGTCTAATTGCATTTAGATTATTTGATTTAGAAAATCTAATTTGAACAAAACAAAAAGACTCATTGCTTTACGTTGTGGATTAGATTGTTGTGCATTATTTTATTCACAATTAATGAGATGTGTATCAAAAATGTTTAAAAGTTTAAAGCCAAGCACTAAAATGTATTTTCAGCTCTGTGGTCACACTCATTAAGCAGATCCAACTTTTAACTATGTAAAACATGATTTCAACAGATTTGGCTTGAAAGCTTTACAGTATAATGATTTCTTAAGATACTAAAGATAGATGAGCATTAGAGAGCACTGATCGTGTAATTTCAGAGGACCCATGGTGTGATTCAAATTAATAAACTGTATCAGTTTTCTCTCTATAATATAAAGGAGCAAACTGCTCACTGTCAAAAGAGAATCTGAAGCTTTATCAATGTTTTAATTTTATTATTATTATTATTAAATGATGAGAGTGGGAATGAGACTTTTGATTGAAGTGTGTGTGTGTGTGTGTGTGTGTGTGTTTGTGTTTTCTACATTTCTGAGGAGCATTTAGCTTTGTTTTAGCTTTGTTTGTGTAATGTTTTACATAATAAAACTAATATGCAATCATAAATGCAGGACCACAGAGAAGCCAGCAGACCAGGGGGCCAGACATAGATTTATGAGGGCACATTTGATCCTTGCTAAGTTTTTAATTGTTCCAATGCACAGAAAAAAGAGAATACCTTTCAAGAAGCTTCTGTTTCATGCACACTGATTAAAGAATGTGTGATACTTCAGTGACATGGCGGGTATTATTAATTCATTGCAAACAGTGGAATTTGGGTGTGTTACTTTGAAAATTTTTCAAAACTGCTGTAAAAAAAAAAGCAGCTAGTAAAAAAAATAAATCTAAAAATCTAACTCATTAACATTTAATTGCTGAATCCTCTTTCATATGAAATATCCCCAATATACGGCTGTCACAATCAATCAGATGTCCAGAAAAGAGAATCTGACATGCGAAAAAAAAAAGGGATGGGGAATACGTCAACGGTGGCACTCACTGTTTCTTCTCTCTGTCATGTTGCCAAAGCACAATGTTAGGCAGACTCCACAGCCAAAAGGAAAAGTGAATCCTGAGATTCTGACAAAAAAGAAAGAAAAGAAAAAAGTTCATGCCATCCTTCCCATGACAGAAGTCTTCAGCTAAGGTTATGTTATCTTTAGAGACAAGAGAATAGTTCAAAAGCAAAGATTTATCTTGCACTGAGATCTTTTGGGAGATGTTTGGCAAGAAAACCACTTGGCTCATAATTGTGTAATCATATGCTTGGTCCCCTGTGAATTCTCTTAGTTTCACCTTAAACTCAACTTTTGAAAGCACAAGTGTAGAAGCAAGTTAGAGATAAGAGAATTGAGGAATGTGTGCATGCGGTGCTACCCTGAGTGGAATTCAGTACTTAGAACAAATGTAAAAAGAATCATTGATTGAAACCCATCGGATTTTCATATAAAAAGAGAGTTTACTTAATTACACTGACAATTAAATGTTAATTAGCTGGAAAACTTGAAGGTGGGAAAAATAGTAGAAGACTTAGAAAGTTTAATCTTATCCATCCTCACCAGGATGATTAGGAAATAACAGCAGGTGGGTTTGATCCTGATGGTGTCATCCTACCTAGCAACAACTGTCAGCTGTTTCTTCATGAACACCAAGCCATTTGCCATAATACGAACCTCACTTTGACCCTTTCTATGGGAAATTTATGTTTGATTCAGTAGTTTTTTCGATTAAAAAGTCAACCTGGTCTAAGGGTTAAAACAGTTTTATAAAGTAGATACTCAGTAGATGTCCAAAAATTGAAAATGCATGCTTTCCTTCACCTTCTGGCCTTTTTTCCATCTTATTCTCTTCTGGACTTCATCAGACATTTTGGCAGTCAAGTTTTATGGTCAGATTCTCAGCCTCAAAGTGATTTAAAAATTCCAAGTGTGAGTTACCCCCATTTGAAATAAATACATCAATAAATAAAATAAATAAAATCTGAAATACACTTCTCTAATTTTAAACTCTCCTCATAAAAATGTTTCCACACGCTTGTTCTGACCCTTTATGTCTATCTCAATCTCTCTCTTATGACCTTAACAATAGATGTAGAGAAGGTGTAGGATTGTGTCAGGTATCAAGAATGCACAAGGAAGTTGATACACTCTCATGCCTGGTGGGCAAGTATTATTCCTGTATCATTATGGGCGAGTTGTCCTAATTAGCACAAGGGCAGAATAATGAATACAACTCCATTAATCAAAAGATAATATATGTAAAAGCAGTACTTTTGGCCTTGGGAGAAGCTGCTAAAGGTAGACAAGGAGAAAAAAAAATCAAAGGATAATTTTTTTTTCCTCCAGCGGTGAATATTGCTTTAATAATCATTTATACACTATTTCTTATATTTAAAATACACAGCTTGCTCTCTGCTGCTTCACTAGGTGGAGGGCAAAATAGACAAAGTAAACTGAGTATAATACAAGAGCTCTTTGCTAATGACTTGAATTTAGAACTCAGTTGATAAGTGATTTCAAAGTAGCATCTATTATGCCTCGATCAATGTAGTTTGTTATATTTTTTTCAGGATTTCCAACAGTTGTATCTAATCCTTTGTTGTAAAATGCGTTTTGTCTTTCTTCTCTTTTCTTAAATGTATAACTATGGTGTATTTAAACTTATTTAAATATATTTTATATTCTTTATTAGAAAACAAACAGAAAAAATCGATTTACTATACAATACATCACTTTTGCCCTTACCTCCCGTGAGATGTTTCCTGTTTGCACCTCACAAATCTTGTTTGTTGTTGCATGGGAGCTGGCTGCTGCAAGGCTGGAGAAATGACTGCCCATGTCTTTTTGAGGCCATGATTGTTGGTCCTGTCTTAAGTTTCCAGATGTATTAAACCCATTGTGTCAGAGCTTTCTGAGCTCCCTGAAATCAGGAACAGTAACAATAACACTCAGTGGGGAAATGTTTTTGTATAACGACTATTGTCCTTGGCAACACTGCATAATTGAGTAAACTACAATCATTTCAATTAAAATGAATCCAATCAATTTAAATCCACAGGTTAATCAAGATTCAACACACTCTCAAGACAAAATTGTCAGGACTTTTCGAAATTTGGCTAATTCGTATGATATCGTGCGACTGCACTGGTTTGAATTCACTACAGCCAATGACGTCGCTGGACATCGTTTCCATCTAATACGTGACAATTACTTCATTCTTTCACACAAAACAGCTTCCTATCATGTTTACACACTCTACTGATTGGTTAAGTTTAGATAAGGGGTTTGGGTAAGGGCATAATATTAATAAGTATCTCCTTAACGCCTCATGCGAGAACATACAAAATACCCAACTCGTAAATTATGTATGACTTTTCATGAGATCGGGTTGAAGATTCCGATGCAAAGCCGAGGTGGAGTTTAGTGTTCCTGGACACTTAGCTGTCTGTTTCTTCTAACATAATAATGAATTTTGAAATGTCATGTCCATTTATTTATTTATTTGTAAGTAACTGTGGAATAAGCAAATAAGAATCAATAAGAATATACTGTATATTTTAACACGGTTGAATTGACCTGATTGTAAACTCAACTAAACATAGTACGGTTAGGAAGAGATTTCATACAATAAATGTTTTTTTTTTACCCCATTTAAACATGTTTAATGTTTTTATAGATCAGATAGGTCTTTAACTGCAGGTTACCACTTTTTACCTTACGGCTTCATAAACACAACAGCTTTTTCAGCTTCACACACAATAATAGTTCTCAGAACAGGCTTTCTTTGTCGCTGACCCTCTCTCCCCACTGGAGGTTCTGTGGCTGCTTTTATGCCGATCTCCCCATGCTCACTGAAATTAGAGACAGGTGTTAGACACAATTTAGCTCAGGTGCAAGCGCCCTTACCGCTTTCTCTCCCGGACGAGCGCTTGACCACACCCCCGCTGCCACATACCCCCACCGCCCAACTCAGGCCGGGGTGCCATCCGGCCTGCCTACCACTCACCCCCATTTCTGGAGAGGAAATCAGCAACAGCCATCTGCACCCACGGTCTGTGGACCACCTTGAACTTAAAGGGCTGGAGGGCCAGAAACCAACGGGTGATCCGGGCGTTAGTATCCTTCATGCGGTGAAGCCATTGGAGTGAGGCGTCATCCGAGCAGAGAGTGATGGCCCACCTCAGTATCGGAGCGTGAGGACTGCCCACTTGATGGCCAGACACTCCTTCTCCACGGTGCTGTACTTTGTTTCCCTCAAGGAGAGCTTACGGCTGATGTACAGCACAAGGCGCTCCTCCCCCTCCACCACCTGCGAGAGTACGGCCCCCAGCCCTCTGTCTGAAGCATCCATCTGCAATAAGAAAGGGAGAGAGAAGTTAGGTGCATGTAAAAGCGGCCCCCCACAAAGTGCTGCTTTAACCTGCGTAAATGCCTGTTGGCACTGCTCCGACCATTGGACCGGGTCTGGAGCCCCCTTTTTAGTGAGGTCAGTCAGCAGGCTGGTGACGTCCGAATAATTAGGCACAAACCTCCTATAATAGCCAGCCAGCCCCAGGAACTGGTCTTAGGTCTTGGGCAAGTCGCAATCGCCGCAGTCTTGTCAATTTGGGGCCGCACCCGGTCATGACCCAAGTGGAACCCCAGATAACGTACCTCCACACGCCCAATTGCGCACTTCTTGGGGTTTGCCGTGAGCCCCGCCCGCCGCAGCGACCTCAGGACGGCCCTCAGATGTTCCATGTAGGCGTAGGTGTTGTGTGGTCTGAGGATCCGATCCATGAGGCGCTGAAACGTGGCTGGGGCCCCAAACAAACTGAATGGAAGTGTCACGAATTGGTGTAATCCAAACGGCCTTGAGAAAGCTGTTTTCTCATGGAAAATTGGTGTCAAGGGGATCTGCCAATAACCCTTCGTTAAATCTAAGGTCGAGTAAAACCGAGCAGTACCCAACCGATCGAGCAATTCATCAACACAGGGCACTGGGTATGCGTCAAATTTAGACACCGCATTGACTTTTCTATAATCCACACAGAACCGGACAGACCCATGACTCTTGGGAACAAGAACAACCGGGCTGGACCAATCACTGTGGGATTCCTCTATTATGCCCATATCAAGCATCGCATCCAATTCCTCCCGAACTATTTTCTTTGTGTGTTCGGACAGGCGATAAGGGCGGCTACATACCGCCACTCCCGGCCTTGTCTTGATGTGGTGCTGGATGATGTTCGTACGACCCGGTAGAGGGGAAAACACATCTGCAAACTCCTTTTGCAATTCGGAAACCTCTGTGAGTTGACCCGGTGAGAGGTGATCTCCACAAACAACCGAGGTGTCAAGATTGCGGTTTTTGTTTACCTCTGGTCCGAGCTCCGCCCTCTCCGGAACTACCATGGCCAAGGTGATATATCTGACGCACGCCCCCTCTATCGGTTCATTTAACCTCATAATCAAGATCCCCCACCTGTGTCGTGTGACCTCAAATGGTCCTTGCCACTTGGTGAGTAATTTAGAGCTCGATGTTGGGAGCAATACAAATACCTTATCTCCTGGTGCAAATTCCCTTAGCTGAGTACCTCTATCATACAACGGCATTGGCGCTCTTGAGCTTGGAGCAAATTCTCCTGTGTTAATTGCCCCAGTGTGTTGAGTTTTGCTCGAAGATCAAGAACGTAATGAATTTAATTTTTACTATTCGAAGATCCCTCCTCCCAAGCTTCGCGGATGACGTCAAGCACACCGTGCGGGCGCCGCCCATACAGCAGCTCAAACGGGGAAAATCCCGTGGAGGCTTGCGGGACCTCTCATACTGCGAATAACAGGGGTCCAGCCATCTATCCCAATTCCTAGAATCTTTGTGTATGAATTTACGAATCATATTTTTGAGGGTTTTATTAAATCGTTCTACTAGGCCATCCGTCTACGGATGGTACACGCTAGTGCGAATCGACTTAATGCCCAACAATTCGTAAAGTTCACGAAGTGTCCGTGACATAAAATCCGTGCCTTGAACGGTGAGGATTTCTTTCGGAAACCCCACACGGGAGATTATCTTGAAGAGTGCCCCTGTAACACTACGTGCTGAGATGTTGCTCAGAGGCACTGCTTCCAGATATCGCGTTGCATAATCCACCAGGACTAATACAAAGCGATGTCCACGTGCTGTCCGTTCTAATGGTCCATCCCAATTCTTTCGAAGGGGACCTTGATCAGTGGAAGGGGGCGCAATGGCGCTTTTGGGGTGGCCGGTGGGTTTACCAGCTGACATTCGCGGCACGCCGCACACCACCTGTAGTGTCTTCCTTTCTCCTAGGTGACCCGCCATGGGATTATAGTGAGCCACCTCGAAAACCCTTTCCCGGCGGCTCCATGGAATCGACAACTGTGAAACATCCTCCTTTGTTTGAGTGTCCTGCGTCACTCTATATAACCGATCTTTTATAATGGCGAAATAAGGGTATGAAATGGCGATGCCCAGCCGGAGTTGTTGACCATCGATTACTCTCACTTGGTCAAAGGCATGCTTAAGGATTTCATCCCGTGACTGCTCCAAAGGGAAGTCCCCCTCAGGGAATTCCCTGAGAGGAGGGGCGGTAGCCTCGCCCCTTCCCTCGTCATTCCGGCCCCGGCTCCGCCTCCCCTGCAAAACCATCGCACATCTCCTCACTTTCGTGCAGGACCCATCCGTGCATATTCCCTCTAACACATTCCTAAAACCTGCCAATCGGTTCCCAAAATCAGCGGATGGGTGAGGCGGGAACTAACCACTGCCTCCACACTATGTTTCCCCCCCGGAATTTGATCACCAAGGTCACCATAGGATACTTGTGAACATCCCCATGCACACACCTCACCCTCACCAGTTTAGATGTGCCCAAAGCCCCGGGTTGAACCAAGCGTTGGTGGATGGTGGTCTGATTACACCCTGTATCCAGCAATGCTTGGTAAGTACCCCCCTTGAGCCTTACCAGAATCCGGTACGCTCCAGCCCGATCGGGGGCAGCCTGAAGGGTATCGGAGACCCACACCACCATCCCCACCTCCATCAGCGGACACTGATCCCGGAAGTGGTCCGGGTCTCCGTATCTCCAACAGGCCGGCCCAGGTGCTACGCCCGTACCTGCGTCGGCGGGCGCCCCCACCTGAGGGGGAGAGCAGCTGAAGGACGGGGAAGGGGAATGGGTGTTCTCCCATGGCCAGGAAGCAGGTCTCTGGAATACTCCTCGCCTGCGCGGGGCAGGAACAGGAGAAGACACAGGGGAAGGGGAGACAGAGAGAGAGAGAGAGAGAGAGAGAAGCCAGATGGCTGTCTCCAGCGACGCCGGGCGGTGGCACTGGACCCACTCCGCCGTTCTCCTGGGCAAGCATTGGACGAATTGCTCCAGCACCACCTGGTCGATGAGTACCTCTACGTCGCAGTCCCCCACTAGCAGCCACCTCCGACAGGCGTTGGGCAAAGGCGAACGGGTGGTCGGTCTTTTCCAGCCTTTTCATACCCCGGAAGAGTTGGCGGTTTTCCTCCAGGCTCCGACCAACCCGTTGCACGATGGCTCTCTTTAGGTCAGCATAGGCCAGGAGGTTCGTTGCCGGTAGTTGCTGAGCCACGAGCTGAGCTTCCCCGGACAAAAGAGGGAAAGGTGAGCTGCCCATTGGTCGCGCGGCCAGCCCCAAATCTCGGTGGTGCGCTTGAAGAGATCGAGGAAAGCTTCCGGATCGTCTGCCGCCCCCATTTTCTGTAATGCGGGCAGGGGCAAAGAGGCGCGGGTGTCTGGGGTCGTGGCTGTGGCTGGAGCTGGAGCTGGAGCGGCCTCCTGGCTGAGGAGACTCTGGATAGCGTGCTGATCCTCTGCTTGAGCCCGCATGATCTCGAAGAACCGACGATCTTGGTCCTGCCGGAGCTCAAGCAGGGACTGTTGGTGGCTCTGATGTATCGCAGCGAGGGACTAGAGGACCACCGCCAGCTGGGAGGACTCTATGGGGCGACTTCCATCATTTAGATAACTATCCCGGGTTTCGGCACCAGTGTAACACACCTCTCCACAGAGGGAAGGACGACACAGGAAACAGAATAAACTTTTTAGCCCTTATGGCTTCACAAACACAGCAGCTTTTTCAGCTTCACAGACAATAATAGTTCTCAGAACAGGCTTTCTTTGTCGCTGACTCTCTCTCCCCACTGGAGGTTCTGTGGCTGCTTTTATGCCGCTCTCCCCATGCTCACTGAAATTAGAGACAGGTGTTAGACACAATTTATCTCAGGTGCAAACGCCCTTACTGCTTTCTCTCCCGGACGAGTGCTTGACCACGCCCCCGCTGCCACAGCTCCCTCTGCAGATTTAGCATAGTTCAAATTAATTGACAGATCTGTTGAACAACTTGCTGTTGTAACAAAATACTTAGCTCAGCCCTTACACCACTGTGGTACTGTCACTTAACTCTCGGTTACAGTAAGTATACAGCACAGAACAATGCCTTAAATGTAGGCATCCACCAGAAGTGTCTACAGTACTGTGCAAAGGTTTTAGGCACGTAAGATGTTTAACAAAAACATTTGTCTTAAGATGGTTATTTATATCTTCAGCTTTATTGTGTCAATAGGAAAAATACATTTTAGACTCCCAAACATTAATTTTGCAAATGGAAAAGAAAAGAATAGTAGACCAGGGCACTCTGCAAGAGATGGCATTGCCCCCACAATGCCCCCCACTGAACATCATGTCAGTCTGAGATTACATGAAGAGACAGAAGCAATTGAGACAGCCTAAATAGATTGAAGAACTGTGGTGAATTCCCCAAGAAGCTTTGAACATCCTATCTGCCAACAACCAATAAAACTGTGTCCAGGTGTACCTAGGAGATTTGGGGCTATTTTAAAGGCAAAGGTGGTCACACCAAATATTGATTTAGCTTTTTTATGTTTACTGAACTTTGTATGATGTTAATTTATAATTTTTTTTTTTTTTAAGACATCCTCACTATGCAACATTTTTCACAAGTGCCTAAACCTTTTGCAAAGTACTGTATATATACATCATGAGGTGCAGATAGAGGCAGATGACACTGTGATGCTGGCTGGTAAAACATTTTAAGAAAGCACTGAAGTGATCTCATTTTCTGTGGCTGCCACAACAATCTTTGCTCTCTATATAGCTGATTCCTCTATCTCCCTTTTTTGATACATTTGCACCTCCAAATCCAATGTGAACATATGGAATGTCTTTCCATCTCTCTCTCTCTCTCTCTCTCTCTCTCTCTCTCTCTCTCTCTCTCTCTCTCTCTCTCTCCCTCACTTTCTTACACATACATTCCATCGCTCTGACAGGGACGGATGGCTTGTTGGTTTAAAAATGCTTCTATGGATTTAAAAATAAACTTGCTAATGTTTATTATTATTATTATTATTATTTAATAATGAAAACAGAGAGATTAGAGAGTTATCATACCACTGTAGAGAAAAAGCATTAGTTTTCATGTGATCACAAGAGCACTTTCTACTTAGGTAAAGATACATGAGGTTTCTTTCTAACCATAGGAATTATGCTTTGTTGTTTAATTAAATCAATTAATGCATTATGTATAAATTCAAGATGTTCAGTGTTCCTATAATTTGCACTGGACAGTGGTGAAATATATGGATATTCTTATTGATTTGAGAAGATAGACTTTTTTTTGCTGCACTGTAAAAAATTTGTGTAATTGTAATAGTAAAAGACTGTAAAAATGCTACAGTAAAAAAAAAAAAAAAAAAAACTTGGTTAACGGGTAGCTATTTACCTTAAAATATACAGTAAAAAATTATAATATATTTAAAAAGACCTTAAATGTAATTATACAGTAAAATGTTGTAAAAATGATTTTTTAGATGTAAAAAGTATGATTTTACCATACAGGGCCGGCTGGTGGCATAGGTGACATATGCGCACTCTCAATTTCAGACCAGGCTATGGCTATGGGACCTATGGCGCATCAACAAGATTTCAGTATGCACAGGAATGCCAGATAATAAATAGATGGAACACCCCAATCAGAGATTTATACATGCACAAATAGGAAATATTTTGCCTTGTGTCATACTTAATTTATGCAATCTGACAACCATGTATGCGAGTGTGCTCTTTGAAAAAAGTTATATAAAAAACGTAGCGCTCGAATGTACAATATTATGCTAAACAAAAAGTGTGATGTAGCTACTCCTTGTCCATCCGTGAGGCTGTGTGTGCTGTTTAGTGCCAAGTCTGCGAGCAAACCTTTTCATTGATGAACCCCAATAGTAAAATCCCAATAGACCTTTGCATCATTCACACATGGAGGGAATACGTGAGCAAAACCAAGTGAGAGAGGAACATGTTTGTTTTTTGTGTTATTTGTAAAATGCTGAAGTCCCTCACACTTGTTTGTCAATGTTACTCTGGCAGTAATAATTTATCAGTGTCATGCAGCCTGTATTAGCTGTGTGCTAAATGGGATTCCAAACAACAAGACCCACATCATGATCCATGAGCATGTAATGATAATGGTTGATGATGTTTTAAGAATAAAACAACTTTATCCACTTTGCGGCAAACATTAAAATAAGCTTTTAGAATCTATAATTTCCAAATGATCCGCCATCTCTCTCTCCTCTCTCTCTCTCTCTCACTACCACTCTGCGTTGGCCTTTTCCCTCTCTTTTAAATTTTACAGTGTTTTTTTGGGGGGTACTACTCTGTTGCAGGAAGTACCCCCCCCCCCCTCCCCCCAAGCCTCCGAGAGGGATAAAGGTTGACTGCAGAGTATCGTGCGGGAGAGAGAGATCGTTTACGGACATGTCCGTCATGTGTGTGTTTGTTTAAGTTTTATATTAAAAATATTACTTATATTATCAATCCGGTTCTTGCCTCCTCGTTTCCATTGATCTCTTTACAACATGGTACAAATGTAGAAGCAAAACTTCAAGCAATGGAGCAATGTATACACTTAAGAAAATTGTGTATCATTCATTGAGTGCATGAGTGCATTACTACTTCTGGGCTTAAAAGATACAACTATGTAGAACTTTTTATCTTCTCTCTTCCAGGATCTACTAAACAGCTGATGTGGCCACCATAGCAAAATAATTGCACACATCTGCTCAATTGAATATGTTAGACTAATAATGTAAATTGGCAAGCAAATTTCATTGAATCCCAGAAAACACACAAAAATCTAAATTTTAAATCTCGCCTAGGGCAACAACAGAGCCTGGGCCAGCCCTGTTACCATATAATTAATGGTAAAAATGTATATTATTTTCAACAAGAGAGTACATTTACTTTTTATTTTAAATTATTGTTAAAATTACAGTAAAAAACTAAATAAATAAAATAATCAGGTGTTCCAGAATTCCCTCTGTTACATCACATTTTATTATATTTTATGGGAATAGTTTCTTCTTATTCTTAATATCACTTATCTTCACTGGGGTGTTCTGTGTTATATCTGATGTAGTTTAGTTAATGTTTATTGCATTAATTTAATTTCACGTGTTACCCTGATGGTGTTTAGTGTTTGTGTGAGTGACACTGAGCACTGTCTCTACATGGTTATTGGTTATTGCTCTTGGACAGGCCACTATTGATGAATTTCATGTTATCATGTTCCTATCAGTAGTTACTACAGTGAGTAACAATACATTATAAAACGAAAATCAGATTTTTACAGTTTCAGAAGGTTAAATTTATACGTTTATATAACTAAATAATATAAACGGTAAGGCATCAACATTAAAGCCTGAAGCATGGTTGCCGTATTTTTTCAGTGAAGGTCTGGCAACCACAGCTGCCAGTTTTTTACAGTACATTTTACA
Organism: Xyrauchen texanus; assembly: GCF_025860055.1. NCBI lineage: Eukaryota > Metazoa > Chordata > Actinopteri > Cypriniformes > Catostomidae > Xyrauchen > Xyrauchen texanus. The sequence continues at coordinate 20,600,414 of NC_068286.1, read as the reverse complement.
GGATTTTTTTTTTTTACAGTATACTAGATTTGTTGTTATTGCTTTAAATTCAAATTCATCAAACAATAACTTTAATTTTTCACAGGAAAAATGAAGTAGTTCAGTTCTGATTCTGACTATTTCAAAATCCACTAAAGCTCTGTGTTTTTCCTGCTTATGAAATGTATTGTTTCTTTCTTTCTTTATTACTAATGATTCAATTCTAATTCTAAAAAATGACCAATAATCAATATTTCTTGTGTCTATTGACAGCTCTTCAATACCATATAGTCTTATCAATAGTCTCCGTCTCCAGTTTCCCACAAAAAAAACTGCATCATGCCATTTTGCTCTTAACTTAAATTGATCTCTTTGACCACCTTCGGGGCTCCTGAAAGTAGCCTATATAACACCTCTTACAAAAGATAGAGACAATACAAGCCTATTCATGTAGCCTAATGTGTGTGCTGAAATAATCAACTGTGACATATATCTCCACATATGTACTTTAATATTCAAATTACTGAAATGGAAACAATGGAAAAGACAGAATGAGGCAAGTGGCTTGTGTTTCAATCTGACACTTCTATCAGCACTTAAAAGATGACAGCCCTCACCGCATCTATTTTCTTATTCTATCTTATCAGTTACATTTAACCCCGTAACGAGAGGAGAAGCAGCATGTATCAAAGTAGCACTTTTGTCATAGATCATTAGAGTCCCTCTTTCCTTTTTTTTTTTTTCCCCTGATCACAGATTGTTTTCCAGTAGGTAGAATGAAATGCTTCCCTTTTTCCTTGCTTTTACCAAGGAGCTGCCATTCCCCTTCATTTTTACCTGACCCAGGTTATTCGATCAAAGTTGGCATGTACATAACAAGGAGATATCTGGCAATGTCTATTAAATAGGGACAAGAAACTGCATGACAGACAGACAGTCAGACAGACTAGCCTCTAACCCTGTGTCTGAAATTAGCCAAATATTTAGCTTACTGAACATGAAAATAAATTCACACAAATCTGGTTAATCTGTCATGTCAAAAACGTTTGTTTTGTTTTTTCTTTTTTCATTTCTTTCATTTTCAACAACCTGCACACTTGTCACACAAATAAAAAAAGGTCAAACAGGAGCACGAGACAGGTGAGAGGTGCATAATTTGCCGCGCAAAAAGGCGTGACGTCATTGGAATTTGCGCAGGCAATTTTATTTTTTCGAGGTCTTTTAATCAAGGCATGATTTTATTTTACGACTTTATAGAACAAACTATCAACAGCGAGATTTTGATAATGCTGCTCTATTTCTGAGTGTGTTTTCTACTTGTGATTACTTGGTAAGATATGTTTCACTGCTTGTTTCAGTCAGTTGTTTGACATTTTTAAGATTTGTAAATGGAATATTATTAAATAAATATTAATTATCAAAGTATAAATACCAATCTGTATTGTATGTATATAAACGTTCCTGTATTGTATGTATATAAACATTCCTGGCGCTTCCTGTAGCTTACTTTTGCACGAGACGTGAAGCTGTCAAATTGTTCTAGTAAATGCTGTTCTGTAATAGTTCGCTAGATGGGGCTCTAATTCTTTAATTGTTTCGGATAAACCATCAAAGCAGGCATAGGCTAAACGAGAACATCTCAAATGAATGCTCAGGACTCAAGAAGTCCTGTTATACTGTATATGCTTATATGCTGCTAGATCAGAGTTTCAGAGGTTTTTATGTACAATATATATATATATATATATATATATATATATATATATATATATATATATATATATATATAACAAACTACATATATGTTGAGGGCAGTTATCTTTTTGTCATCACAGGCTTTTATTTTCTTTCTCTTTTGTAAGAGGTGTTAGGTATATAGGCTACTTTCAGCAGCACCTATGAAACTCTGATCTAGCAGCATATATGTTGCTTTGTATTTTATTTTTATGCTCTCTCTCTCTCTCTCTCTCTCTCTCTCTCTCTCTCTCTCTCTCTCTCTCTCTCTCTCTCTCTCTCTCACACACACACACACACACACACACACACAGAGCACTTCACAGTAAGTAGAAGCTGTCGGGTTGAAGGAAAAAATATGAGATTGATATGCACGTGTAGTTCTATGCCTCAGAGGTGAATAACAGTTTGTGGATGAGACACACTCACACATTCATTATACAAAGCATCAGTGGGCCAAATATCAAATACAATAAGAGAGGCAGAGTCTAACAGATGTGAGAGGCTGTCCACTGCAACTGAGGCCATCTTTCTCAATATGTACAAAGAGGGTCATGCTTCATCTTCATCAATAGCTTACACAAGCACATAACACACATATCGACTCCCCTCTCGCTCTCTCTCTCTCTCTCTGACCAACACATATACACAACCATTTAGATACATAGATACACGTGCAGACAGACAGGCAGACAGACAGACAGATAGTGTGGATGGATAGATGAATGGTTGGATGGATGGATAGACCTTAACCCCAGTCCCCAGCTAAACACAAGTTCCTTCTTTGAGACCGTCTGTGCTCACTTGAACAGCCAGTAGTGGCTTAATTGGGACTAGACCATCGGTTGGGTGTTTCTTTAACCCCAACAGTATTTGCCACTGAACGGTTAATTTTGTGATCACTCCCTTAGCTCACATGTAAATTGGACTTTTGCTCTTAACTTCTCTTACTTGGCTAGACATGCATACTAATTAAAAAAGCATGTTGCTTTCCATGTTGTCTATGAAATTCTTAAAGTTACTCACTATTGTTCCAGAGCACAAAGGATGTGGAGACAAATTATTTTAAAGACAGCAACAAGCAGAGCCAAACTGCCTACCTGAGGAGGTATGCTGTGTTACATATCTTAGCAGAGTTGAGTGCTCTCAACAAGCACTAATCTTCCTGAGCTCCTTATGTTCGGCTGTTCGCTTTAGAATTATGCCTGGCTCTTTCATTGCCAATAGAAACATGAATGTATCTTAATAGCACTCTTGACCTTAAAAGGTTCCTCAGCGACCATGTCATTCCCAAATAATACCTTCATCAATGACAGCATATTGACCTATTAGCTTACTATGAAATCAAATATGCAAGCCTCTATGAGCAAAAAAATCTGCTAGCATACTAAAACTGAGATCCTAGCATTGTTACCCTGAATGACATCGTCGTGTCCTGGTCGACTTCCTGCTCAGCTTCTGTTCGGACGCTCTTGCATACTGCTCCGCGCTTTTGCTCTATCGCTTTTATATTTTCATATTTTATCTCCTTTTATCAACTAATTTTAACTAATTTTAACTTTAAAAAATCAGCACAGTGCTCAAAAGCTTGGACTACTACAAAAAAAAAAAAAGCAGAATTCTTTTATCCGACCAGCCTCCCACTGAAAGTTTTCATTCCAGGGAAGGGAAAACACAACTGCCTACATTCAAAAGGATAAGAGAAAATGCCTCTTCTGGAATCTACTTGTTGCACTAACTGCCACAGACTTTTACAAAGGATTGCAGTTCTTGAAACAAAGTTATTTACAGGACCACCAAACCAGACGGAACACACAACAGAGCTTCGTCATGGACGCCCTCAGCATACAGCCGGTGAGTCCCATGAATCTAGTGCTCCTCGACAGGCCATACTGAGTGTAGAGAAACAAACCGATCGACTTACAAATCAATGGCAAAAACGGAGCGAGACCAAAAGGCACTCGAGACATCAGATTGTCACGAGCATCTCATATTGCCACAGTACCATCCTCTACCCCAGATACGGCTCTGACAAGGATCGTAAACACTGGTTTCCTACCACCGCCTATACATCTTGAGAACAGATTTGAAGTATTAATGAATGAGGAATCCCCAAATGTGATGAATGTGATCGAACACAGACTGAATCAGCCAGTAGCTAACACTAATGTGAACTGGCGCTCAAGGTCGAGCAGACAGCGGCATTCAGCTCAGAGCGCAGCCGGGCCCAGGACTCTGATAGCGGGTGACTCCATAATCAGAAACATTAGCAGCAGGGATACAACTACATGCTGCCTTCCACAAGCAACAACCTCGGATGTAAACAGGGAACTTCAGAACATTCTGATGTAACATAAGACTGCAAATCGACTCATCATTCATGTGGGGAAGAATGATATTCATAAAGAGCAGTCAGAACTCCTTAAAAAAGGATTTCAATGAACTTTTTGAAACACTTAAAAGACTGAAAGTTCAAACATTCATCAGTGGACCACTTCCAGCAAGAGGAACAAACAGGTATTCACGGTTGCTTGGGCTTACTACATGGCTGCAAAAAACCTGCAATATAAAAGGAGTGAACTTCATTGACAACTTCAATCTTTTCTGGAGTCAGAGGCAACTGTTTCGACAGGATGGCCACCACCCAAACAAACTTGGTTCAAGAGTGCTAAAGGACAATATCTACTTCTCCCTCAATCATCCTTCTGCAGTGTGTGCCAATCCACTCAATCTGAATGGCACACACACACCTGGACACAGTATGAATGACCACAAGACTTCACTTCAGCACCTGAATGGATGTGCAGTTGACAAATCACACAAGGACAATGATAACACCACTCAGCCACAACAATTTCTGCTCATGGACACAATCTCATCTGAGCCCTGCCCACAAAGTTCACCACAGACAGACTGTGACATATTAGAACTGCTCCAAGATTCAGCACCCAAGGACAACTTTCTGGAAAACATCCAGGGAAACCAGGACAGCATATTACAGCCCCTCTCACCAGACACGTTATCCCTCTCTCCAGCATCTCCACATTTGTGTTTCTCATAGAAAATGGAAGAACTGGTGTATGCTGGAACCAAACTATCCCACTCTTTTGCTGCAAGCCCCCAGATATCAAGCAAAAAACGTCAGGCCCCTCAAGCACCTGCGGGCCCAGCTCGCCCTCCCCCTCCTCCTGTGAGAGCTCTTCGACCTCTGCCACAACGCCAGGGCTCACACCCTCCTCCATCTGCTCGAGGTGAACCAAAAACAACTGATACCAGCTCTCAGTGATATGTGTTGGGTCCCCGCTATGATAATAGTAACTTTCTCAAATGTTTACAAAACAAGCGGGAACCCAGTGTGCCTGTATCAATCTCTATTGCTGTTCGATTACATCATAGAAAGTCTAAGGCCTTCAAAAGCCGTACAGCAAACCCATCTAATCTGGTGCCTATTACACGCCAAACTAAGATTGCTGTGAGGACAAAAACTGTTAAGTTAGCACTTTTAAACTTCCGCTCACTTAAAAATAAATCACTTCTAGTCAATGACTTAATAAGCACATACAACCTGGATTTTATGTTTCTAAATGAAACTTGGCTAGAAGACAGCTGTAGTGCAACAGTCCTTAATGAAACATCCCCTCCTAACTTTACTTATTTGAGTGTCTGCAGAGAAGGTAGACGAGGTGGGGGTTTAGCTGCTCTTTATAAAGATGTCTATCAATGTAAGCAAATATCATTTGGGAATTACCCATCTTTTGAATATCTGGGTAGTGTGTTAAAAGGTGCTCCACGTATTTTACTTATCATTATTTACAGGCCTCCAAAATACTCTCCAGCCTTCGCTGAGGACTTTACAGAACTGTTATCAACAATTACCTCAGAGTTTAACTGTTTTGCCATTGCTGGAGACTTTAACATTCACATAGATAATGCAGAAAACAATATGACAAAAGAAATCATAACTGTTTTAAAAACTTTTGATCTGACTCAGCATGTACATGGACCCACACACAATCATGGACACACTCTAGATTTACTTATCAGTAAGGGTCTAAACATTTCATCGATTGTTATTAAGGATGTAGCACTGTCTGATCATTTCTGTGTTTTCTTTGATATATTGATCTCTCCTGCCATTGAAGCTAGATCTGTGTCTGTCAAGAAGAGATGCTTAAATGAGAACACTAGTGTACTATTTATGAAGGCTATATCTTTAACACCAAGTATATCTGCTGACTCTGTTGATTTTCTCCTTGATTCTTTTAACTCAAAAGTTAAAAGTGTAATTGATGATATTGCTCCTGTGAAAGTCAGGAAGAAGAGTGGCAGACAAAAAGCACCTTGGAGAAACTCAACAGCAGTGCAAAATATGAAAAGACAATGCAGAAAAGCAGAGCTATGTGGCGGAAGACAAAACTTGTAGTCCATTATAACATCTACAAAGACAGCATCCATGCTTTTAATATGGAACTAGGCAAAGCTAGACAGACTTTCTTCTCGAATATCATAAACAGCAACTTAAACAACACACGCACTCTTTTTGCGACTGTAGAGAGACTGACAAACCCCCCAAGCCAGATTCCCAGTGAAATGCTCTCAGACAGCAAGTGCAATGAGTTTGCTTCTTTCTTCTCTGAAAAAATCAATAATATCAGAAAGGTGATCAGCACATCCTTGAGTTGTGCTGGGGTCAGACAAATCAAACCAGAACCTGAGAAAGTAGTTACTATGTCTGATTTCAAAGAAATTGATGGCAAAATTTTGGAAGAAACCGTACAGCACATTAAAACATCAACCTGCGCCCTTGATGCACTTCCCACATCTTTTTTCAAAAGTGTGTTCAACTGTTTAGAAGCAGATCTCCTAGAAGTGATAAACTCTTCACTTCTCTCTGGGAGTTTTCCAAACTCCCTGAAAACTGCAGTTGTCAAGCCCCTCTTGAAAAAGAGCAATCTGGATAAGACCATATTAAGCAACTATAGACCGATCTCAAATCTTCCTTTCATAGGCAAGATCATTGAAAAAGTTGTCTTCAATCAGCTGAACAAATTCTTGAACTCAAATGGATACTTTGACAATTTTCAATCTGGTTTCCGATCGCATCACAGCATAGAGACAGCTCATAAAGATAATAAACGATATTCGCTTAAATACTGATACAGGCAAATTATCAGTACTGGTACTACTCGACCTCAGTGCTGCATTTGACACTGTTGATCACAACATACTTCTTGACAGGCTGGAAAACTGGGTGGGGCTGGGATGGTCCTAAAATGGTTCAGGTCATACTTAGAAGGGAGAGGTTATTATGTGAGTATAGGAGACCATAAGTCTGAGTGGACGTCCATGACATGCGGAGTCCCTCAATGCTCAATTCTTGCGCCACTCCTGTTCAACCTGTATATGCTCCCAATGAGCCAAATAATGAGAAAGAACCAAATTGCTTACCACAGCTATGCAGACGACACACAGATCTACTTAGCCCTATCACCTAACGATTACAGCCCCATTGACTCCCTGTGCCAATGCATTGATGAAGTTAACAGTTGGATGTGCCAAAACTTTCTTCAGTTAAACAAAGACAAAACTGAAGTCATTGCGTTTGGAAACAAAGATGACGTTCTCAAGGTGAATGCATACTTTGACGCTAGGGGTCAAACAACTAAAAATCAAGTCAGGAATCTTGGTGTGTCTCTACAGTCAGACCTTAGTTTCAGTAGTCATGTCAAAGCAATAACTAAATCAGCATACTATCATCTGAAAAATATTGCAAGAATTAGATGCTTTGTTTCCAGTCAAGACCTAGAGAAACTTGTGCATGCTTTCATCACCAGCAGGGTGGATTATTGTAATGGACTCCTCACTGGCCTTCCCAAAATGACCATAAGACAGTTGCAGCTCATACAGAACGCTGCTGCCAGGTTTCTGAGCAGAACCAGAAAATATGAACATATCACACCAGTCCTCAGGTCTTTACACTGGCTCCCAGTTACATTTAGGATTGATTTTAATGTATTACTACTGGTATATAAATCACTCAATGGGCTAGGACCTCAATATATTGCAGATATGGTCACTGAATATAAACTCAACAGATCACTCAGATCATTAGGATCTCATCAGCTAGAAATACCAAGGGTTCACTCTAAGCAAGGAGAGTCTGCTTTTAGCTATTATGCCAGCCGCAGCTGGAACCAGCTTCCAGAAGAGATCAGATGTGCTCCTACATTAGTCACATTCAAATCCAGACTCAAAACACATCTGTTTAGCTGTGCATTTACTGAATGAGCACTGTGCCACTGTGTGTCCGACTGTTTGTACTGTATTTTATTTTATTTTATTCTAAACTGTTTCAATTATTCTTATTTTCTTATTCTTATTTTAATCTCTTCTATGTAAAGCACTTTGAATTACCATTGTGTATGAAATGTGCTATATAAATAAACTTGCCTTGCCTTGCCTTGCCTTGCCTTGGTAACTTGAACTTTAGCTAAAATATGCGGCATGTGCAACAAGCTGACAGGAGCATTCAATATTGATATCAGAGTAAGCAACAATCCTACTAAAACATGTTTGACAGTTGTAGGGTGTCCTGAATGAGTAAACAATATATCTTAAAATAATCCTAGCCAACATTGTCATGGTAACCACATTGTAAAATTGACTTTAACTTTACACAGAAAAAGTTAGTAAGTGATTTTATCACACTAAAATAATGTTTATGTCTTGTGGCTTTACTTTTGAAAAAGTGAATATTTTAACGTAAAAAAATTAAATTCTATTGTAGTGCCTCAGTGTAACCAGATTTTAGCTTTTTTTACAAAAAGGAGGGACTGGGGGCATGGGTAGCTCAGCGAGTTTTGACGCTGACTACCACCCCTGGAGTCGCGAATTCGAATCCAGGGTGTGCTGAGTGACTCCAGCCAGGTCTGTGCAACCATATTGACCCGGTTGCTAGGGAGGGTAGAGTCACATGGAGTAACCTCCTCGTGGTCACCATTAGTGGTTCTCACTCTAAATGGGGCACGTGGAAAGTTGTGCGTGGATCGCGGAGCGTATCATGAGGTGGAGTCTCCGCGGTGTCATGCACAGCAAGGCATGTGATAAGATGTGCAGATTGACGGTCTCAGAAGCAGAGGCAACTGAGACTTGTCCTCCGCCACCCGGATTGAGGTGAGTAACCGAGCCACCACGAGGACCTACTAAGTGGTGGGAATTGGGCATTCCAAATTGGGAGAAAAGGAGATAAAAAAATAAATAAATAAAGGGAAAATACTTTTTTGTGGTAATCAATATTATGCCACTATTATTTAATGATCTAACATGAACTAAAAATGAACAACTGTATTTTCATAAATGAATAAAAACAAACATTAATATCAGCTGTAATAAAATATTGTTCATTGTTATTTTATGATACCTAATGCATTAACTAAATATAAACTAAATTATACTAATAAAGTCTTAAGGATGTTTCTTATTAAATTAATAATATCATAGAGATATTCCATTAATGTTATTTTAATAATGCTTGTTCCTATCTTTTAAATAATGTTATCCAACATAGCTTGAACATTCCCTAAAAAGTGGGATTGCATAAAATTTTTTCTAGAGAGTTGAGTGATACAGAACGTCATGGTTACTGTCGTAACCTCCATTCCCTGATGAGGAAATGAGACGTTGTGTAAATGTTGTGACACTGGGAATCGCTCTTGAGAGCTCCGAACAACTCCCATTCTTTGAGAAAAGGCCAATGAGAATTGGCGAGTGGAATTTGTATGCCACTCCCCCGGACATATGGGTATAAAAGGATCTGGAATGCAACTCCATTCAGGTTTTGTGTTGAGGAGCCAAAACAAGGTGCGGCCATTTCAGCGGCTAATGCAGTGTTGTGGCAAGAGGGACACAACATCTCATTCCCTCCATCAGGGAACAGAGGACCATGACGACAGTAACCATGATGCTCCCCTTCTGTCACTCACTCGATGTTGTTTTGATGTAGTGACACTAGGGGTCCCTATAGATAAATGCCACGACAGCTGAACTGTGTTGCGTGAACTGCTGATGCAGGTGCAAGCAGGCTGATGCGTCCGTAATAGCAGGTGCATCAGACTGCACATAACCTCCCCCAATGCCCCAAAAGGCATCATGTAGTTCTCCACATCCCTGAGGGGGGAAGCGACGTTAATAGCATGGGATCAGGCCGTGCCAGCCGCAGCCTTTTCTCTCTATGTTATCTCTCCACAGAGTATTAGATTCAGTTGGTGCCATCATACGCATCGGGGAAGGTGTTCTTTTCCTTTCCTATTCTTTCAGGGGGAAAAGACCCTGCAGAGACCACATCCTGCCCAAAAGGGGAGGTCAACATGTGGCAATACGACACATGAGTTTAGCAGCCGCACATGGAAGAGGTGTGGTGGTAGGTCCCACCATGAAAGGAGGGGGGGGGGGACTCTACAAACACAGCGACCGTGCCAAAGAGAGACGAGGGTCTGCCGACAGGGAGACCGTACCGTGGAATATACATCACAGGGGTTACAGGAGTTCCTGTACAGGTGCCGAGTAGTTCCACGGGTGCTACTCGGCACCCGTGGAACACCTATTCCAGTACAGGGCATATTAGACCCCGTAGTGGGGTTGGCTGCGAACTCCTCCACCGAGTTCGCAAACCATAGGTCTAGGGAGGAAAGACCTCCAGGGTCCACAACTTAGTGAACTTGACAGGGGGTAAAAGTGCACGTTTTGCCTCAGGGGAGGGGAAAGGCCCTATATGTAAGTGATACACCCAGCCAGCTGTTCCGTATTACTGAACTCTACCCGTTCATACCTGAAATAACACGGGATGAAACCTGCTCAACCCAGAGATTGTAAAATCTCAAGAAGGTATTGGGTATTGCCCAGCCCGCTGCTCTGGAGATGTCTGCTAGAGAGGTGCCATTGGCCAATGCCCACGAGGATGCCACAATCCTTGTAGAGTGTGCTGGAACCCGCAAGGGGGCGGGCACGGCCTTGGTCTGGTAGGCCAATGAAATGGTGTCCACGATCCAGTGGGCAAGCCTCTGTTTAGAGACAGCTTTGTCTTTTTGCTGTCCACCAAAGCAGACAAAGAGCTGCTCAGAGTGTCTAAAGCTCTGTGTGGCTTTCCCGCGGAAGAAGGAAAGCCGTGAATGCAACGTTGCCATGGTCATGAACCATCCACTAATGCCGCCTCAGTGTGATCACTGCCCAGACACGTGAATTCTCATTGGCCTTTTCTCAAAGAATGGGAGGTGTTCTGGGATCTCAAGAGCGACCCCTAGTGTCACTACATCGCCACAATGTCGAGTGAGTGACAGGAGGGGAAAGAGTTTTTCCGATGAAGAAAAACATTTAATATGCAAAGTTGAAATGATTAGAATGATTGCAGATTTTTACTGGTATTCATGTTGGTACATTTAAATGCTTAGACTAGTATTTAAGTCAAATAATTTGTATTTGTATTGCACTTTTCATAACACACCTCACACACAATCATCTTTACAGAAAATCATGCTTTAACATAAAATGAAACATAATATCTATAAAGGCTTTGAGTCATCATTGTGTAATTGAAAATTGTGTAAAAAAAAAAATAAAAAATTTAAAAGTTAAATAATAATTGTATTTAGAACCCCAGTGAGCAAACCAAAGGCGACTGTGGTAAGGAACACAAAACTCCATAAGATGTTGGTTAATGGAGAAAAATAACCTTGGGAGAAACCATGCTCACTGTGGGGGCCAGTTCCCCTCTGGCTAAACAGAATTAATTTAATGCCATTATTCGTTTTTTTGTGTGAATTGCAAGTCATGGATTAAATTTGTAATTTAAGTGTTAAAGGCCAGTGTTTAAACTGAGATTTTGTATGAACTGTAAGATTAATGACTAATGTCTTTGATATAATGTCTTTTGTATAATGACATAGATGCATTGTCCTATGTTAGTTGACGGATGAAGGCTTTTGTTGACAACTAATTTATAGTCTATGTATTTCATTTCAAGAGTGTAGTCCATCAAAAAACAAAGGTGATGCAGACAGAGATCAGAGATGTGCATCACAGTTCAACAGGCAGGTCATTTTGGTGAGGTTCGTTGGGGTCCATCCTAAATCCAAGGTTCAGGCAGTGGTATATTTAACAGTGCTGAGTCTGCTTTAACCCTTGTTGAAAGAGCTGTTGTGCCTGATTTGTTGGACAGTGCAGAGGCAAAGCCTATGATTTCACACTTAAGGAGTATGTCATGTCCTCTGAGCAGTGAAAGACAGAGATCAGAGTTCAAACCCATTATGGAGTTAGAGAAGGACAGTGACATCCACTCGGCTAGGGATGACAAGGTCTATGTTGCTATGGGAACAGAGGGTAAGAGGTCTGTCCTTGTTGAACTGTTTTCAGAGCCTGCAGGGGACCTACAAACACATACTGTAGTGGACCACATACTCTGCCCTTTCAAAATAAAGCTGTCTTGTGGACGTTTTGAATGTCAAAGCTTTGATTATATTTTTGACAGTCTTAACACTGTTCTACCTTAGTTTGTTTCTCATTGGAATAAAATGGGAACTCTTCTTGTGGTGGAATTCTTCTTGGGGAAGGCACTGAACCTATTTACATAACTTACCTGCAACAGCACCTGTATGACAGTACACAGGCAGATGGATCTTGCTCAGTGTGTTTGGTGTTCCAGTTCAGACATGGTGTTGGATCCGAGACATGGATTGAATCTGTATTACAGGTGTAGTGGGCTGAAGTGTTAGTCTGGGCTCAGGCCATCAATTATGAATAGAGATATACAACCGAGGCTGCATGTCACTGGATCTCTCCAAGAGGAAAAGAGAAACACAAGTTTGACATTCGCATAAATGGTTAGGAACATAGTCGCCTAGGCTCTGTGTTTGAGCTTAACATTCCTTGGTGCCACTAACCTGCTATTCTAGCATTAGTGGTGATGTTCTGCTTTAATTTAAGATATGTCAAAGACACATGATATGATATAACTTCATAGACACTGATCTTAATGCACACTAGTAATTGTAATGTGGTGGAAACAATGAAAGAAAACAACATACCTGTGTGATCTAATTCATGGCCTGTGTTTACCTATATTTGTATAATTTCACAAGCAGATATGCTCAGAACATTGCAGTAATAATGTGATCTTTTATTCAAAGCTCCTGTGTATTGCCCTCCAGAGACCAAAAAGCATGTAGATGTTTTAGTTGTTCTTACCGTATCAGATATACCTATGCTGGAGAATAACAATAAGACTTACCATAGGGACAGTATAACAATGGGTCATGGAATATAAAGGAGGTTAACCTGCTCTTGATGCTTACCCAGGGGAATATTATCATGGGCTTTATTTTACTTTGACTTTGATGCACTATTCATTTGTATGTAAAATAAGGTTTACTATTCACACATGAGGAATAAATAGGTCTACTTGGAAACAGCACAGTACAAGAAAGAAAGTGATGATGGCAAATTAATTGTGCATATAATATTAACATTTATTGTTGGTTAAAATATTTCCCAAACATGCCAAAAAGATTTGTGCACCACCACATGGTGCACTAATGCAGCTCAGTTTATTGTACATAATTTAGACAGATACATCTCCATGTGTATGTATATTTAGTATTGAGTAATGTATTAATAATGAATAATGTATTTTATAATACATTACTTAAATTAATATTTAAGTAATGTATTATAAAAAAGAAAATCAGACACATGAGTTCATCTACCTGAGAATCGGGTGCTCATGGTCTTCAAACCAGAGGGAGCATATCCCAGTGATATTTCAAAAGGTCAGTATCATTACTGTTGCTTAGCAACATTGAGCACAAACTGTAGATATCAATGGCTTAGAGACTGCTTGATGAATGAAGTGTAACTGATGACAGTTAGTGATGCAGTGTGGCAGCACACATAAAAAAATAAATAAATTAATCTCTTTCGTTATGTGATGCAACTCGTGTTTTCATGTTTACATTTAACTTATGCTCCACTCTCAAATGTTCATTTGAAAACATAATTTTCAGAGGAAAACGCTGTTCAAGTGTCGATTAGAATTTTGTTTTCAATCGAAAGTCAGTGTATTTTCAAATGAAAACATATTAGGGCAGTGGTTCTCAACTGTTTTTTGCTTCGGGACCCAGATTTTACATTGTAAATCAAGTGGCGACCCACCATAGTAAAAATGTAACCTATATTTAATATATTCTGGGTCCCATTTCCTTTTATCTTGCATAGTTTTGATCTTGGTTTTCAAGTATAAGGCCATGCATGTGGAGTGGTGGTGGTGTAGTGGTCTAAGCACATAACTGGTAATCTGGTAATCAGAAGGACGCTGGTTCGATCCCCACAGCCACCACCATTGTGTCCTTGAGCAAGGCACTTAACTCCAGGTTGCTCCGGGGGGATTGTCCCTGTAATAAGGGCTCTGTAAGTCGCTTTGAATAAAAGCGTCTGCCAAATGCATAAATGTAAATGCATCAAGTTCAATTATTTTTGTTGTCAACAACAAACGTGACAGGAAGTTCCCCTTCTGTCACTCACTCGATATTGTGTCAAATTAAGTGACACAAGGGGTCTTCCTTGGGAGCCTCACGTACCTCTGAACTTGAGAAAAGGCCAATGTGAAATTGGCAGACAGAATTTGCATTTCCCGTCCCCGGACATACGGGTATAAAGGGAAGCGGCGTGCGTCTGTCAGATTTTTCTTTGGAGCCAAGCGGTTGTGCAACAGCAAGCTGAGTTCACCACTGTTCCACTCACCTCTACTGGCAAGAGGCACTGCTGTTGGATCTTAAGGCGCATTTCTAGCTGGCGTTCTCTCTCTCTGCACGCTGTGCAGTCCACGCTCTTTGGCGCTCCGACATCGCTTTCACTGCCTAAAAGAGTGTTTTCCCCTCCTAAAAGAGTTTGTTTCTCTAAAAGAGTTTGAATTTTCACTCATAAAAAAGCAATGCACAGCAGGCATTGAACGTCCTTTTCAGGACGTGTCTTTTTAAAGATGGCTTTCCGCCTCTGTGTAGTTCCTGGATGCGGTCGATTTCTCTCCACTTCTGATGGTCATAAAAGCTGCCTCGCATGCCTGGGCTGTGATCACACGTAGGCAGCGTTTTTATGAATGGCTTATGTTATCAGTGCAAGAACATAGCCATGGCAGCGTTACGGTCGCGGCTTTCTTTCCTCACGAGAGAAAGCATCTTCAGCCGCCCCCCTCGTCGCTCCTTCTTCCCATGGGATTGTGGATGACCCGGCTTGCAATGAAGGTGATTTGGGGATGACGACAGGCTTGGTTTCGCTGGGTAAATCCCCACAAATTACCCTCCCCCCAGCACGCTCACTTGCTTCCATCCAAGCTTGCATGCGGCTTGCCTCGCAGCCATCCGGCATTCTCCCTTGAGCCCCTGGAATTGTATGATGACATCGACGAGTCATCAGCATCAGACACCGCTGTGATGCTCCCTGATGTCTGATGACTCGTCTTGGCTGTCACCTTCAGGTCTGCTCGCCCAGTCTGAGGCTGACACACGATCCGGTCTGCTCATAGCCACTCCCCAGTCTTTTCTCAGCACCAAAGCCTCGGGAAGCTCTTCTGCTTCCTGACGCGATACGTCAAAATCGATCGTCCCTCTAGTGCCCCTCGCTCGGAGTTTGAACGCGTGACTTTTGCTGTCCAACCCGTCATGCTGGTTGGCCAGGACCATCCGACTCGGCTACGCAATTCAGATCGCCCAGCTCCTGCCTCGTTTCAGCGGTATTCGCTCCACCTCCGTACGCACCTCTGAGATAATGACTCTGTTTCTCAAGGACGCGATAGAGCCCATCCCTCCAGCCGAGATGAAGAAGGGTTCCTACAGCTCTTACTTAATTGTACCCAAAATGTGGCGGGTTGCGACCAATCTTGGATTTGCGAGTTCTCAACCGGGCCTTACACAAACTCCCGTTCAAAAGGCTTATGCCGGTTTGCGGCGGTAGAAAAAAAGGACACGTACTTCCACGTCTCCATCTTGCCTGAACACCGACCATTCCTATGTTTCGCGTTCGACGGCCAGGTGTATCAGTACAAGGTCCTCCCCTTCGGCCTGTCCCTGTCCCCTCGTGTCTTTACCAAGGTCGCAGAGGCAGCCCTTGCCCCACTTCGGGAAGTGGGCATCCGCATTTTCAATTACCTAGATGGCTGGCTCATCCTGGCACACTCGAGAGTTACTATGCGCAGGGACCAGGTGCTCAGGCACCTCAGCCGTCTAGGGCTTCATGTCAACTGGGAAAAGACCAAGCTTGCCCCAGTTCAGAGCATCTATTTTCTCGTCATGGAATTAGACTCAGTCTCAATGATAGCGCGCCTCACCCACATAGTCAGTGCTCAGGTGCCTCACTCTCTTCGAGCCCGGCACATCGGCTCCTCTAAAACAATTCCAGAGGCTCTTGGGGCATATGGCATCCTCACCCCCTCCTGCTGTCAGACTTTCAATCCTTGGACAGACCTCTGTTTTCTGCGGACCGGAGTCCCCCTGCAGCAGGTTTCCAGACATGTTGGGTTAACCACCGATGCCTCTCAACAGGGTTGGGGTGCCGTGTGCAATGGGCACGCTGCTGTTGGCTCCTGGACAGGGCCCCGGCTGCGTTGGCACATAAACTGCCTAGAGTTGCTGGCTGTATTCCTTGCCCTGCGGAATACAGCCAGCAAAAGTTTTCTCCCGCTGATTCGGGGCAAGCACGTCTTGATCCCGGTCGCTGCGTGCCACTCATATCCCTGGCAATCGCAATATGATGGCAGACGCGCTGTCATGAAAGGTTTCGCCCAGCAGAGAGTGGAGGCTCCACCCCCAGGTGGTCCAGCTGATTTGGGACTGATTTGGCATGGCACAGATAGATCTCTTTGCCTCCCAGGACAACTCCAACTGCCCGCTCTGGTTCTCCATGACAGAAGCCCCTCTCGGGACAGACGCGTTGGCACACAGCTGGCCCCGGGGGCTGCAAAAGTACGCATTTCCCCCAGTGAGCCTTCTTACACTGGTGCTGTGCAAGGTCATGGAGGACGAGGAACAGGTCACTTTGGTGGCTTATTATTGGCCCACCCGGACCTGGTTCTTGGATCTTACGCTCCTTGCGACAGCACCTCCCTTGATAATCCCTCTGAGGAAGGACCTTCTTTCTCAGGGACAAGGCACCCTCTGGCACCCGCACCCAGACCTCTGGAAACTCAACGTCTAGGCCCTGGACAGTACGTGGAAGATCTGAGTGACCTACCACTTCACAGTCATAGACACGATCAATCAAGCCAGAGCTGCCTCCACCAGGCAACTATACACCGTGAAGTGGTGCTTGTTCGTGAATTGGTGCTTGTTCGTGAATTGGTGTTCTTCCGCAGAGATGTGCAGTTCGGTCAGTGCTTTCATTCCTGCAGGAGAGGCTGGAGGGCAGGCTGTCCCCCTCCACCTCGTGGCCCACCACGACGCATTATATGGCAAGTCCTTGGGTAAGCACGACTTGATTATCAGGTTCCTTAGAAGCCCCCGGAGACTGCACCCTCCCTGGCCAAGACTGTTCCCCTCCTGGAATATCTCAGTGGTCCTCTCGGGCTTTCAGAGACTCGGGCACTTTGAGAGAAAAATTAAGAGGCTAAATCTATAATGAACATTGTGCTCTGGTTAACAATTTTGTGCTCTAGTAGTAATTTAATCATAAACACATTGGTTTTATTTATTTGAATGGTGATGGTACGGAAAAAAGTCACACTCACAAAGCATGGTTTGGCAAATGGTCAAAACACAAAATCAACTAGAGCATACATTTGAGCCATCAAAGAAATGAAGCAAAAGTGGTTACCTGTGTTGGACTTGCTCCTCTGATGCTGACTGGGAGTGAGAGATGCTTTGCTGAAGCAACGGTGCAAAACATAAAGCTATAGATCTTTTATGTTATTGTAAATATGTAGTGTAAAAATATTTTCTGTTCATTATGAAACTGTTGCGGGCCACCACAGTCTAGGTAATTAATTGGAAACACTGCTATTTGTACATTTATCACAAGAACAAGCAACAACAAAGAAAACAATGCCACTTTGTGCATGCTTTAGTGGTCCATAAAATGATTAACCATTCAAAATCAACACATTTTTACACAAAATTTAACTATTACAAATTACATTTACAAAATTACACTCTGAATAAATAAAATAATAAACCAACCAATCTTCCCTCCAAACTACAAAGTAGGTCTATGTTCAATTGCTACAATTAGGCTAACTGCGTTCTGTTTACTGAGGTGAAAGGAGCAGGATCATTCTCCTGCTTTTAAATTAAAATTAGATGAACAGTTGAACTTTTTCAAATCTGATATTGTAAAGGCCCTGGACTAATATATATATATATATATATATTTAGGTGAGGATATGTAATGAAAAAAAATGGCTCATAGCACAGAGTTGCTCTTTTCCTCCTCAGTGCTGTTTGGCATGTCGGGTCTGCCTGCTGTTTAAGAAGTTTGACTTGACTTCCTCCGTAACGCTTTAAACTAGAAAAGTCTCGCTAGAACTGAAATTGGTCACATCAGATTTTAGGTCTGCCTGCCACAATATCGGTTGCTTACTCGTGCGCCAGCAATAAGAGCAGATCATTAGCGGCAGCTGGTTCTGTTACACTCACGCAAAAGCTGTAATCGCACCACAAAAATATTACATTGCAGATGAAAACCGGGCTCAAATAGGCGAGGCGCGGGGGGCGGCTGAAGTGGCTTTCTCTCATGACAAAAGAAAGCCGCAACCGCAATGCTGCCACTGCTATGTTCTCGCACTGAGAACATAACTCATTGGAGAGAAATCGCTCATCCCGAGCTCGGACGGAAGCCAGCAAGCGTTCCGGGGAGGAGGGTGGTTCGAGGGGATTTACACGCCGAACAGAGCCCATCATTGTTCCCAAATTGCCTTCATCGCCTGCGACGCCTGCCTCAATCCTGTAGGAAAGAGGCGAGGCGTGGGGGGCGGCTGAAGTGGCTTTCTGTCATGACAAAAGAAAGCCGCGACCGCAATGCTGTCATGGCTATGTTCTCGCACTGAGAACATAGACCATTCATAAAAATGCTGCCTGCGTGTAATCGCAGCCCTGGCACGCAAGGCAGCTTTTATGACCGTCAGAGGAGGGGAGAAATCAACCGCCTCTAGAAACTACACAGAGGCGGAAACACGTTTTTAAAAAGACGCGTCCTGAAAAGGACTTTCAACGCCAGCTGTGTATTTGCTCTTTTAGAGAAAATAACTCTTTTAACTGCACTGTCGATGCGCCCAGGGGCAACTGCACTGCCGTGCAGAGAAGGAGAAAGCTGCTGTAATGCGCTGTAAAATCCAAAAGCATGCAGAGCGTCAGAGGAATACAGGAACAGGTGTGACTCATAGCAAACAGCATGCACAACCATCGGCTCCGAAGAAAATTTCTGAATGAACTCATAGTATTTCCTCGCCTTTATACCCGTATGTCCGGGGGCGGGGTATGCAAATACTATCTGCACACTACTCATTGGCCTTTTTTCATAGATCAGAGGCATATTCGGCACTCAAGAGAGACCCTAGTGTCGCTTCTTTGACACAACGTCGAAGTGAGCGACAGACGGGGAACTAAGAAAAATGTTTGTAAATATCACCTGTGAGCAAAATATTTTGGGTGGATTTTGCAAACAAGCAAAAAGTGCAAAAATATAATAACATTTTGTGTATTTTTGAAACATAAAATTTTTGTAATTAAAATTAGCTTCAGCAAACCAAAGGAGTTTGCCATTTTATTAACAAATTAATTTCCATCACCATCAGTTTCTATCATTGTTTAATTCTATCAAACAACATAAAAAAAACCAGATTTGGTGGAAACGTCACTGTTTTTTTTTGTCATGACTTTCAGAAAAAAATGACAAGTAGACAAATTAGTCAGAGTGTGAGAAATTATGAAATTAACAAGACTTTACTTCTTGAAGTTCACAGTGCTGAAAGTACCAAAAGTTGAAGAAACGCCCATCAGTGTGACATGGCTTAAAATACACAGACAATTGTACAACATCACAAAGAACAAAGGTGTTTATACTGGTTGCTGCTGCAGTTTGCATTGCATGCCTTCAAATCCTTTGAATCCACAGTTAAGTCTGGTGTTTTTGCCTCCAATGCATAGCATTATGGTATACACTCTCTTGTGATGGGTGTCGGTTGTGATATGTAACTCTCCTCCTTTGCTGTGAATGGTGGATCTCCCTGGCTGCTCTGTAGGGGAAGGCAGGTCTGATAAGATGATTCCTCTAAACCCCACAGTCTCTAATAGTTCGACCATCCAGCAGTGCTTGAGAGTTCAATACGGCTCCCCAACACTCAAGACAAGAAAAGAGGGAAAAATAGTAGTATCAGTTAAAAGAAATAAGACCAAAAAGTTTATATGTATATTATCAATGCTGGTTCATCCATACTCTATGATACTCTTTTTCTAAAATCCTGGGTGGTCCATTCTTTTCTTAGCCTCAAAGGAGCTCAGCACCCCTAAAAAGGAGCTCAGCACCCCTAAAACTTGGAGTAAGAAATGTTGTTATTCTAAAATGTTTGTTCCACTTTGACCAGGTTAAATAATGTCCAAAACATACTCCATAGTTTGTGGATTAAAATGTATGTGTTAAGGATGAAAATGAAAACATCCCCGCTTAGCAAATGGTGTCATCCTCTTCTCTCCTTCTACTTCTCCTCTGTACCTGCACCGCTCAGCACGACCGTCATCCAGCGCGAAACACACGCAGAGTGAGAACCCGTTATGTAGTGTTGTGAATCAACTAAATTGCTCCAAAGCTGTCTCACACTTCTTTCCTTTTACCTAGAGTTGTTCCGATTCCGAAACCATATCGGTGAGTACTGGAGTCAGTATCCTGAATCACCATGGTACACCTATAATAAGTGTTTATTTTCTGACTATTTTAGTCCAGCGGGTCGCCGCCGCTGTGGAGTAGCACAGGACCTGGGTGACTCGTCCATAGTCATAAACGGAGAGAAGTAGCGCCGGTTACAATGTTCTTCCGCAAGACGCATGCAGTTCTGTTTATTAACCGCTAGAGCGTGAAACAAAAACAGCAGCGCGACAAATAAACTGCGTACCTGTGTAGTGCGTACGTGTGTCTCTGTTGTTAAAGTTTATCGTTAATTTTATACTCATTTTAACAATCGGGAGTCATGTAACATGACATCACATGCGTCTTTTCTGGTCAGTCGTCATGGAAAAATGAAGCCCTGGCGTTTGGACCAGAGTGAAAACAAACATATCACTGTATACCACCAGTATGTGTGAAAACACTCACTGTGGCTTTTTAAATGAATTGTTATTCATTCCTAGATTTATATCTGTTATTTTTCAGTTGTGGCTGACTATATCAAACTAGACAATAAAAGCAAGTTTAATGTTTTTCTTTTGCTGTATTTATTCATTCCTCACACACAGAGGATTTAACCTGAACCAGGCTTAACTCCTGAACTCCTAGCATTACTCTCTCTCTCTCTCTCTCTCTCTCTCTCTCTCTCTCTCTCTCTCTCTCTCTCTCTCTGTGTGCGTGTGTGTGCGTGTGTGTGTGTGTGGCCTGCCAGTGAGCAATGGACATACGACAGTTCTTTAAAAGAAAAAAAGACAGATTCAGGTGAGAGACTAGGGACAGTCCATAATGACCTCTGTCTTGTTTTTGTTTTTTTTTTGTTCTTCTGAAATGTGTTAATCTAAAGTAACAGATAATGCAAACCAGCTATCTGTTGTTGTATCAAATTACTTATCTAGGCAATGGTCCCCTGCTTTTATTTTTTTATTTATTTCAAACACACAATGGAGAATACAGCTTCTCTTGTGAAAGGAATTTGTGATTTAAAAAATGTTCTAAGTCCAATAATAATCATAATAAAGACATTTAAAATGGCACGTCTCTGTGTGCCTTTTGATCATATCCTTAGAATCTGTAAATGGTCTCCATAACATTTTTTGTGACATGACAAACTGATCTCAACTCTCCTGCCTAGAAAGGGAAAGGGAGAGCATGCAGGAAGAACCAGGTGAGGAAACAACAACAATACATTGACATATAGTGAATAGTGGCAAGCAAAACAGTAACTACTCATACTCCTATACTAACTTATTGGCATTAAGTAGCCTATATTACATTTGCTTTTTGTAACATTATTTTACACCACATTTTTTCATAATAGAGGAGGAAAACAACAGGGAGAGTCCATAAGGGATGAGAGGGAATTGACTAGTGAAAGAAATGAAGAGACAGAGGGAGTGCAACATAGAGACCACCAAGCCAAAGCAGCAGAGACAGAAGAGAGCTGTTCAGACTTAGGGGATAAGGACACTGGTCCTAAACAGTTAAAGCTGTCTCAATACCCTCATACTCAGTTTGGCACACAAAAAAAGAGCCTTTCAAGAAACATTTTTTGTAAATAATTTACAGAAGATGAATTACATTTTGTTGTTCAAGTACCTGTTACTTTGTTCAATGACAATAAAGTTGAATCTAATCTAACCAATCTGATGACTGTTGATACAAAAGGAGGCACATGGAGTTAACGGTCAGGAAAACCAGCTGAGTGAAGAAGGTTTTGTGTTTGTTACAGGGGGCTGTCTGTGTGAACTCTCACAATTAAGCTGGTGCTCTGAAAAGGTCTAAAAAAAAGAAAAAAGAAATCTGGATTTTGGAGTTAGTTGAACCAATGATAAAGTTATTTTTCAATAGACATATTTTTTGTTTTTGTGTGAGAAGAGGGTGGGTGGCTCATTGGGTGCTCAGCACCCCTAAAGCTCTGACCCTAGAATCGCCCCTGCTTAGCCTCACAAAATGATTCATATTTAAGATACTAATCTTGATGCTTATCATACCATTAGCCAAAGAGTTGTGAGTGGTGTGCTGAGCCCCAATTCATATGCTTCTTTAATCATATTAATTAGACAATCAACCCCAGCTTTAGTAACATTTCTCTCATCACTGTGTCTATCTCATTGTTTTATCTACTGGCTATGCAATTGTCCAGGGGAGTGCAAAATAATAAAAGATCAACATGTGTGAATCTCTCAAATCATCCTAGACACTGTTTTATTTAGTTTCCCATGGTGGAAAATGTGAAGTAGTTTGACAATTTGACAAACAACTTCACAATTTGGGGGAAAATAATTGTGCTCTGTGAATGAAATAGTGTCAAAATTTTGATTACATTAATAGCTCAACTAATTTCTCTAAATTTACAGCAAAAACTTTTCTTCCCCTACTGTAAAATCCAGTTTAAACTAATAGCTGTGTTTTGAAACACAGTAGCTGGTTTCATGTAGTCTAAGCTAATCATTGGCTAGTCCAAGCTGGGCATTATCTGGTCCAAGCAGGTAGACAAGCTACCATGTCATACCAGCTTATAGTGGTCAAGCTGGTTTTTTGAACATGGCAGCTGGTCAACTAGATAATACGATTTGAAACCAGCTATTATAACCATCTTAATCCAATTACAAACCATCTACTATTTTTCAGAACACAGCTACTGTACCACCTAAAAGGAATGCTCTGGGTTCAGTACAAGTTAATCTCAATCAACATCATTTGTGGCACAATGTTTATTACTTCCAAAAATAATTGTAACATATAAACCCAGAGAAGCAGAAATCACAGTTACAGTAAGGTACTTACAATGGAAGTGAATAGGGCTGGTATATAAATGTTAAAATGTACACAGTTTCAAAAGTTTAGCCTTAAGATGTAAACATTATACATGTTTTTACATGATTTTAGTCATGTAAAATTTAAGGAATTTTCAGGTGTTACAGCATTTTACCAGATTTCAGGATTACAGATTACATTGAAATATTGGATATAACTTTTTATAAGATTAGATATGGTTATTAAGTGATTATATGTTTACATATTGTGGCTATACTGTTAAAATAGTGTATATTTTAACATTTTGCTCACTTACATTGAAAGTTCCTTAATTAAACTGCAGTTTGTACTCTGAAATACATTTTTGTGGTAATCAACATTATGTCAGAAATGCTCTCATATGAATTTAAAACGTATTCATATTTGATTAATATGAATATACTCTGATTTCTAAATGTTCTGTGCAACTGGTAGTGAATATAGCAGACCACATACACACTTATTAATATACTGTAAATATATTATATTTAAATTCTTTATCCAACCCTTGAAAAGCACAGACCAAAAATTCCATATTTGATCAGTGCCTCCTATCACCTAACACTGATAATTGGCCTGGTTCTGAGGTGAATATCTCACTCAATGGAAGATAAGGAAGAATGTGTCATACAGAGTGGTCTCTGAGGTAACTGTATGGCATTCATCCTTAGAGGTGACCTCTCAGGAACTCCCTCCCTTCCTCATAGCTGTAAAAAGCCATTTGAGAGAGAGAGTAACACTGGGTTCTTGGAGTGGAAGAGGAAAAGTGGAGATGCAGGAGTAAATACTTTAAATCTTTTAATAACAATCACTGGAGTAGAAAAACAATAAAGCTAAACATCATAACATAAATCATCGTAACACTTCAAGGACTGACAAAGGAATGGGCAAAACTAGAGAATATTTATACAAAAAGGAACTAATGAGGGAATGGAAGACAGGTGATGAAGATGAGGAACAGATGGCAGTGATGAGTGCAGTGCACTATCGAAGATGTAGTCTGGCAGAGACCGGGGAATGACCTCCGTGGTCGTGAGTACAAGCAAAGACTGGGGAACGACCTCTGTGGTCATGAGCACTGGCAGCAACTGGAGAGAAGGTATCCTATTCCTTCTCCTCCTCTTCCGGCCAGCAGAGATCATAGTTATGGGGACGGTCGATGCTAAAGGCATTGGTTCTGGGATGGTCGAGGCTACAGGCATTGGCTTGTTAACCATGGCAGGCATGGGCACTGGCTTGTTAACCGTGGAAGGCATGGACACTGGCTCGTTAACCGTGGAAGGCATGTGCACTGGCTCGTATACTGTGGCAGGCGTGGGCGCTGGTTGTGGCCCAGGGTTCCTGCCATAATTCACAGCATACGGGGGAAATGCAACCTCCATGGTTGCTACCGCTGACTGCAGTGGGTAATCGACCACCGGAGCTTGGAGAGGATGAGCCCCCCCCCCAAAACAAATTATTTGGGGGAATTGTATGAAGAGGAGTTTCCTTGGGGACAGGGGCCAAAAAAGGCATGGAGACAGGGGCAGAAAAAGGCAGAAAAAGTAATTCAGAAAATTCGGAATTGTTGGGAAGAAGAAAGTTAATCTGTTTAAAAATAAACCGTGCCACTATGGAAGACCGCAGAGCACAGCAGCTCTCATAAACTGCCATCGGTGTCCTCTCTTCTCTAGCTTCTCCAAGAATTTCTGCCCTGTCTCTATATAAGAACTGTAATATGATGATTTTCTGCATATTTCAGTTTATTTGGGAAATGAGCCGTTCATTCAGGTATGAGGGAACTGTCTGAACATGTTTAACCACCGCTCAAACTTCACTTGTTTTTAAGGTAGGCAATGTTTTAACTATAAAACATTAACACATTGTAGTTTGACATATATGTGGGGATACTTGCTATTATATGTCTAAAACAAAAATGTTTAATACCTTAGAAAGATACAATGCCAATAGTGTCGTAAATTTAAAGGGATGCAGAGCAAAAATGCAACAAAAATATCCCAGAAATTCAAAATATGGGGGCAAAAATTGCCCACCCAATGAATTCTAGTGTTTTATTAAGAATATCTGATATAGATACAATTACATATATTACGATATTCTTTTCACTTTTCTCTTAACATAATTGTTTTCCCACCATCCAGTTCCTCGCACTTCTATCAATTAACACCAGTTCAGTATTGTACTCCCACGTTAAATTCCGTAACCGTTCGCCCCTCTTGTTAAAAATAAACTGTCCTAGCGGGTAACACTCTTGCTCACAGTGCTGTACTGTACTTCCCTGCCCTGTCTCACCCACTAGAGGTAAAAAAATGCAACCATTTACTTAATAATAATCTTAATATGTTAAATAACCATAATGTTAATTAAGACTTTATTATTACAAGTGTAATACAATAATACATATACAGAACAATCATACGTATCACTAAACACTGTGTGAAATGTTTATTTTTGCCTTATTTTATTCAGTTGTAGTTCAGCATGTAGTTGATAACAGTTTGCTTAATCTCATTCCATTTCTGGATCATTTCTGAAATATCATAGAAGATACATTTCCTCTATGTTATTGCATTATATTTGTTTTGTAGTGTATGTTAACTTAATAGCCCAAATATTTGGACAAAAGTGAATGAGAATAAACCTGAAATAGGAATGTGTTTCAGTCACAATGCACATTATGTAGTTTAAAGACAGTATAGAGATATTTAGCATGTTTCAAATGGCATATCTAATTCAATTAATGTAGTATTCTTAAAATGTTCTGTTTGTCCAAGAATCCTCTGGCAGCAATGAAGGTCTTTGACATTTAGAAGCTGCTAGTTTAGGACCTGTGAGGAGTCTGTTTCTCAAACTAGAGACTGTTATTTACTTGACTTTTTGTTATGCATCTGGGCCATCCACTTCCCTCTCTATCCTGGTTAGAGATGATTTTTTCAAAACAGTAATGCTTGGAATACCCTTCATCTCTCTAAAACATTAGCCTTTAGAATTTCAGGAGAAATGTGTTTCTTTTTGCCTATTTTTAAAAACAAAATTTCACTTGCGAGTGTAAAGCTACTTGTAAGAACTCAATATCTCAGTAAATGTGGAAAAATCCTCACTGTATTGTGATTTCTTCATGGTAGCACAACCATTTTCAATTGTTATAATTATAAGAAAATTTTCTTGGCTTCCAAATTAGCACTTTAGAATGCTTTTGTAAGGAATAGGTGATAGAGTGTATGTTTGCCATCACGAGTAAATATTTTTTAAATAATGTTTACTTAAAACAATGATTTCAAACCATAATAATATTGGCAATTAATGATTTTTATCATTGGTGAAAGGAAGCATAAGTTTCTTTCAAGAGCAAAAATGGCTTTGTGTTCTAAAAATGGAAGCGTATATACTCTAAATAAAATAATTTTCATAAAGTAACTGTGAATCAGTGAATGAAATCAAAATGAATGATGAATCAAAATATCCACCAGTATTTGTAAAGCCATGAACATGAAGAAGCTGAGTGAAACAAATAGTGCAATGTCCCAGTAATGTTGAACTGTATACCAGCAGTCTTGGAAACAACGCTCGTCCAATCAAATTCGAGGACCGCAAGGAATTGTTGTAAAATCTGCAATAAAGTACCCTGCAGCCTGATTAACAGACTGCACATGCAGGCATTGAACTCAAGGTATTATTGTTGTACTTTTTTGTTGTTTTGAACCCTGAGCACTTATCATGCAGTACATGGTCATATTCATGCAGAGAACACTCACTTCGCTTAAAACCCCACAGGAACACAAAAAGCGTTCAGCGATTTACATCACATGATACACAAACGCGTCACACTTCAGACCTCTTATTGATGCCAACCCCATAAACACATGCACACACACACCCTCCTCCCCTTTGAGTCACACACTCTGTGACACAGAATGAGAGGCAGCCCCACTCTGCATTAGTGGAACACAAGTATGAAGGGAACAGAAGAGAAATGAGCACTTTGAGTCAAAGAGGAGCTTGGGGCGTGCTGCGGGCGAGTGAGCAGTCCCAGGGAGGCTTGGCAGTTCAACGCGCCTTCTGTTGACAGCTCTCAGAAAACAGCTAAACCTAATGGCAAGAGATGGGCCCCACAACTGCTCACTTCCCTGCATTTGCTTCCCCCTTTGCGACATTTAGCTAACTCCTCTCAGCACATTTGTAAATATGATGTCAAAAATCCATCCATATTTCATCATTATTAGGATTATGTTTGCTACATTCAACTTAAAGAAGTTCGGAGGGTAACACTTTAAAATAAGGTTCCATTTGTTAACATTAACAACCGTTAACATGAACTAACTATGAAAAATACATTACAGCATTTATTAATCTTAGTTAAATTTAACATTTTTTAAATCAAAAGTTGTATTTGCCGTTTTATTAACTAATATGGATAAATACTTTAAAAGATATATAGTTATTTTTTTATTCATGATACTTATTGCATTAACTAATGTTAAGGAATGAAACCTTATTGTGAAGTATTACCATTCATAGTTGCTGTATATGCACCTTTGCATAGTTTTCTTAAGTTATTGTAATAGTAAATGACCTATTTTTGGTAGATATGTGATAGATATGTGGCCCTTGAAAAAAAGGTAAAATTGACAGTAAAGACATTTTGCCATGACATTTTGCCAGATCAAGCAGTCAGAGTTTTAAAACTCCAAAACATATCCTGCCCTGATTAAAAGTATATGGCTATGTAAGCAGAGTGTGGGTGCTAGATTGGCCTGCCTTCAGTTATGACCTGTGTCCAATTGAGAATGTGGGGCACATTATAAAGCGCAAAATACGGCAACAAAGGCCCTGTACAGTTGCACAGCTGAAGACCTGCATAATGTATTAATGTGTGAAAATTCTGCTTGCTAAACTTAACAAACAAACTTGTGTCTTCAGTGCCCAAACGCTTAATGTGTTAATGAAGAAATAAGTGTTAATGAAGAAATAACCTTGAAGGGTTAATGAAGGGATAACCCTGAAACATGTAACCCCCTCCCCTCCCCCACAACTTCAACTTGCTGATTAATTTAATTACACTTATTATTAAGTGCAAAAAATTCCTTTACAAAGAGGACATTCATTTTGCCAGAATCAAATAAAATGTGTAGCTCATGATGATCTCCATTAGCCATAACTGCAGGCGACTGTGCCTGGCCCAGACTTGTACATAAAACAGAGAGAAACAAAAGAGCTTGTCCCCCTGTCATCCTCTGGCAGTTGGAGTAAAGGATGACTTTGATGGGGAATGTTTGGAGGTGTCCCACCAGTGGAGAAAGAGAGAGTGAGAGTGCCTCAGTGCAAACAATCTACTCAATGCTATTTGCACCAGACCCCGAATGAGTGATTACACTAAAGCTCCTCTACCCGCCTTCTCTTCTCTCCCTCAGGGCATAAAGGGACATATGAGTTGAAGCTTCTACAGGGAGTGTGTGTTGGTGTATGTGAGTCTGAGGATATAATGTATATGGCGTATATATGCCACATATTTACATGTTGAGTTTGTGCAAGAAAGACAGCACCTTCAGCTCTCTTTCTTGCAACTTTCTCTAGCCTTCACACTTCATTTAATTGTATTTTTTCAATTTAATTGTTTGTGGTCATGAGAGTCTGTGTTCATGTGAAAAAAAAATGTGAATAAATATTTAGGATTTGTCTTGACCAAATAACATGCCTTTATGATGCAGAATTAGATTATAGACGTAGTCTCATGACAATTCATTCGAGATGGCAAAATAGTTACAAATGATACAAATATTATTTCCATACAGACCAGCCAATCAAGAAACAGAGTTTCAAATGTATGCAATGTAGGCATGAAATTGTAGCTAGCCTCCTATCCAACACTTTATTTTACTAATTTCATATGTATTTATTCAATGTGTTGTGTGAGGTACACAACATAGATTTTCCTAAAATCATGGTTGGGTTTAGTGTTTGGGACATAGGTTAGTCTTTATGGTTTAGTTTAAGTTTAGGTTTGTGTTAGGGGATGAAACTTAATAAATAAATCTTAATAAAATTGTCATAGATGAGATGCTAAACAAAAACCAACATAAGAACCCCTCGTAAAACAAATCAGGATAAATGCCCAAGCACATATAGAAGTGCATCTAATTTCTTCATTCAGAGGTAGAAATGATTTCAAAACAGCTGACCAACATACTGTTTGCAAACATTCAGACTCCTGCCACACCATTGTGGATGGCATTTAAAGGAACATTTAAATAAGAGGATGCTCAAGACTACATGTAAAACATCAATTAATATGACACATAAAATGTGTTATCAATGACTTTATGCCTCATTCTATGAGTATAATTCACACAGGATCAGTGTTTTTACTACTCGATGATTTAAAGTAATAGCCTATATGCAGTTGATAATGTGTAAATTGTCCTGTTTACATTCAGAATTCATGGAGATAATGCGCTAATACACTATATGCGGCAATAGTATGAGTGTTTACACTCTGTAATTTACATTTATGATGACTCTGATAATACTGCAAAAATGGGTGTATAAAGAGTGTTAAAGGAATATTCTGGGTCAATACAAGTGAAGCTCAATCAGAAGTATTTGTGGCATAATGGTCATTTCCACAAAAATGTATTTCGACCCCTCCTTTTCTTTTAAAAAAGCAGAAATCGAGGTTTCAGTGAGGCACTTACAATGGAAGTGAATGTGGCCAATTTTTGGAGGGTTTAATAGGTGGAAATGTGATATAATTTGAGCTTATAATTTTATAAAACCACTTAAATGTTTATTTTTCTGTTAAATCCCATATATATTTTGAGCTGTTAAGTTGTTTAAATTGTAATTTTTGCAGTCATTTTAGGGTTTGGGGTTTGTTGAAATTACAGCATCATGACAATTGTAAAATTGGCTATAACTTTACACAGAATAGGTTAGTAAGTGATTTTATCACAGTAAAATAATTTTAACTTACATATTGTTTATGTCTTGTAGGTAAACCTTTGAAACATTAAGTATGTTAATGATAAAAAATTGGCCACATTCACATTGTAAATGCCTCACTGTCACCTACATATTTTAAATTAAAGGAGAGATGAGTCAAAATAAATTTTTGTGGTAATAAATATTATTGCGCAAATGCTGTCTATTGTGTTTAACTTGGATTGAACCTGGAATATTCCTTTAAACGGTTAGTTTACCGAAAAACAATAATTCCCTCATCATTTACTCACCCTCATACCCCAGGTGTGTAAGAATTTATCTGCAGAACACATTTGAAGAAAAATAGAAAAAATATCTCAACTCAGTAGTTCCTTATAATGCATGTGGATGGTGATCCAACCTTATGAAGCTCCAAAAAGCACAGTTAGCATAATCATCATCCTTAGGACCCAAGCAGTTAAATTACAGTTCCCCGTCTGTCACTCACTTCGACGTTGTATCGAAGAAGCGACACTAGGGGTCTCTCTTGAGTGCCGAATATACCTCTTAACTATGAAAAAAGTCCAATGAGAAGTTGGCAGACAGAATTTGCATGTCCCGCCCCCGGACATACGGGTATAAAGCGAGAAATGCGTCTGTTTCATTCAGAAATTTTCTTCGGAGCCAATGATCTTGTATGCAGCGAGCTGCGAGTCACACACCTGTTCCCTCTCACCTCTGAGCGATTACTGCTGTTGGATCTATGACGCACTTCAGTGGCTTTCTCCTTCTCTGCATGGCAGTGCAGTTTGCCCCTGGGTGCTTCAACAGCACAATACTAAAAGAGTGTCGTATAAAGAGTGATTTTCTCTAAAAGAGTAATTCTCTCTAAAAGAGCACAGCGGCGTTGAACGTCCTATTCAGAATGTGTCTTTATAAAGATGCCCTTCCGCCCCTGTGTAGTTCCTGGATGCGGTAGAGTGCTCTCTGCTTCAGACGGCCACAGGCGCTGTCTTGTGTGCAGTGCCGCCGCCAGCCCCCCCGTCCTCCCCACAGCCGTCGCGGCTGGATGATTGGTTCCTGGGGTACATAGTGATTCCCCAGGTGGATAGGGCGGTTTTGATCCACCTGTGCCCCGAGAACACCGCCACATACTCCCCTCCAAGGCCTGTATGATGACATCATCATTGACCGCTAAAGCCTACAGTGCCACCGGACAGGCTGCTTCTGCCCTGCATGCCATGGCCCTCCTGCAAGTCCACCAGGCCAAGGCACTTAAAGATCTGTACGAGGGTAGTCCTGATCCCAACGTACTGCAGGAACTGCGCTCAGCGACCGACCTCGCCCTCAGGGCCACGAAGGCCACAGCGCAGTCACTCGTGCAGGCGATGGCCACACTCGTGGTTCAGGAACGTCATCTGTGGCTTAACTTGGTCTAGATGCGCGAGATGGACAAGACAGTTCGGCCTCTTCGGCAACACCGTCGAGGACTTCGCCCAGCAGTTCTCTGCTGTGAAAAAGCAGATGGAGGCCATCTCATACATCCTTCCCCACCACAACCCTGCCGCCATGGGCCAAGCCCCATCTGCTCACCGAGGGCATCCCCCTGCGGCTAGAAAACGTGCTCCGCCTCAACCCGGGCCAAGCTCTCAGCCCCAGCGTCGAGCACCCCGCAGGAAGCACACGCCCCGCTTCTCACGGACCCCCTCGAGGACCCAGAAGGCTCCCAGGCATTCCCAGAGACCGACATGCTCGCTCCAGAGCTGGTAAGCAGACCACTCCATCCCCTGGTGGAGGGCCAGAAGAAGAATCTTTATTTTAATTTTTTCATTTGCCGCACCCCTCCGTGGCCGCAGTATCCACATTCTCAATAAAAGAGTGATTTACTTTGTCTCTGGGTCACCTGGCCCGCAAATGCCGTTCTCACAGCACTCTGCCACCAGACCTCAACAGTCCCCTGGACGCGGACCCCCCGCCTCCAGACAAGCCACGACTGACCTCCGGCTGGCCAGTTCTGACGAGTCTAGAGGACGGTGACGCTGGACCTCCTCCTCAGTCACTAACCGCTCCCTGCCATGTGTGCGGAGAAAGGTAAGTGCTTCGAGTCTTTTCTCAGCACCAGAGCCTCGGGACGCACTTTCACCTCCCGACGCCGTACTACCTGCTCCGCCCTGCTGCAAAGCCCAGCCGGGTATGTCAAAAATAATCGTCCCTTTGGTGCCCCTAGCACGGAGCTTGGATGCGTGGCTTTCACTTCCCAACCCATCTCGCTGGCTGGCCAGGACCATCGACAATTCAGTTTGCCAGGCCCCCGCCCCTTCACGGGTGTCCGCTTTTCAGCAGTACATGGCGAACATAGTACCCAAGAAAGCTGGCGGCTTACGACCGAGTTTTCAACCGGGCCTTACACAAACTCCCATTCAAAATGCTCACACAAAAACATATTTTAACTTTTTATCTAGATTGGTTCGCAGAGTGGGGGCTTCACCCCGAGTCGGTCCAGCTGATTTGGGAACGGTTAGGCAAGGCTCAGGTAGACCTGTTTGCCTCCCGAGTGACCTCCCACTGCCCGCTCTGGTATGCCCGAACAGAGGCTCCCCTCGGGGCAGACACGCTGACACACAGCTGACCCACGGGGCTGCACAAGTACGCATTTCCCCCAGTGAGCCTTCTTGCACAGGTGCTATGCAAGGTCAGGGAGGATGAGCAACATGTCACTCTAGTGGCTTCCTATTGGCCCACCCGGGCTTGGTTCTCAGACCTCGTATTCCTCGCAACAGCCCCTCCCTGGCAAATTCCCCTGAGGAAATACCTTCTTTCTCAGGGACAGGGCACGCTCTGGCATCCGCACCCAGACCTCTGAAACCTCCTCGTCTGGCCCCTGGATGGGACGCGGAAGATCTAGCTGATCTACCATCTACTGTTGTAGACACGATCAACCAAGCCAGAGCCCCTTCTATAAGGCAACTTTACGCCCTAAAGTGGCGCCTGTTCACGAATTGGTGTTCTTCTTGGGGCGAAGACCCACAAAGATGCGCAGTCAGGTCAGTGCTCTCATTTCTGCAAGAGAGATTGGAGGGGAGGCTGTCCCCATACACCTTGAAGGTGTATGTAGATGCTATCGCAGCCCACCACGACGCAGTAGACGGCAAGTCTTTGGGTAAGCATGACTTGATTATCAGGCCCCTAAGAGGCGCCCGGAGGTTAAATCCCTCCTGGCCAAGCCTGTTCCCCTCCTGGGATCTCTCAGTGGTCCTCTCGAGCCTTCAGAGACCCCTCTTCGAGTCGCTAGAATCAGTTGGACTCCGGGCCCTCTCCTTAAAACGACCCTGCTGATCGCGCTCGCCTCCATCTAGAGGGTCAGGGACCTGCAAGCGTTCTCTGTCAGCGACATTTGCCTGGAGTTTAGTCCGGCAGACACACATGTGATCCTTAGACCGCGGCCAGGCTACGTGCCTAAGGTTATTACGACGCCCTTCAGAGACCAGGTAGTGAACCTGCAAGCGCTTCCCCGGGAGGATGCAGACCTTGCCCCTTCGCTGCTGTGTCCTTTACGTGCTTTGCGTACCTACTTGGACCACACGCAGAGCTTTAGACGTTCTGAGCAGCTCTTTGTCTGCTTCGGTGGAAAGCTGAAAGGGAATGCTGTCTCCAAACATAGGCTCTCCCATTGGGTGTTGGACACCATTTCATTGGCCTATCACACTCAGGCTGTGCAGAAATATGCAGAGTAGCGGGTTGGGCAACACCTAATACCTTTGCAAGATTCTACAATCTCAGGGTAGAATCAGTCTCGTCCCTTGTTTTCTCATGTCCGATCCAGTAGAACTCGGTAACACGTTGACGGATTGACCAGGTGAATCGCTTGCACCTAGCACCTTTTCCCTCGGCTGAGGTAATACAATGTGCTTTTTAAACACTAGTGGTTAGTTTCAGGCAAACGTTTTACGTTAAAAAATGTTTTTTTATCTAAAATTCACCTTAATGCAGCATCTGAATAAGACACCATTTTACTTGCATTTGGTGCCCCAGCTGGACATTTCACTGGAAACCTGCAGCCAAACTTGTTATACAACACATACATTTTTAATTGCAAAAATATTGTAGTGTAAACATATATTTTATGAGACCAGGCTGAAAGTACTTCATTATGCAGGGAAATTGGATTGTTCTGCAAAACAGCCAACGTCCGTTTCATCAGCTGTGTGAATTGTCAGCTGAGAGCATTGACTGTAGTTTGGAGAAAAGTGTCAAATCCATTGAGAAAAACTGTTATGTCTTCTTAAGCAAAACGATCACTTAAGCAAAACGATCACAGATCAATACTTAAATACTTCTTAACTATAAACCATTGCTTCCGTTCAGTAGCAGTATGTGCGTTCACGTCACGAATGTCCTGAGTTCATGTGGTCTCTTGTGTGACGTACTTGAGTTGATATTGATGATAAGCACACAAATGCACCATTGTGAGTAAATAAACAGATACAAATACAGATCTAAAACAAAACTGACAAAGCTTCTGTACAGCGTTTCTCCTATACAGTTGTAAATTTCGGGTGATTAATATAAGTAAATAAGTGTATTTATTAATATTTATAACATGTCAGGTAAAATGCTCACTATTTAGCAAGTATGCTGTTATAACTGCATAATATTAATTTCTATTGCTTTTGTAAATTAATTATTAATCATAAATGAACCACTTTAAGTAACTAAATCAACACAAATAATTTTACATTTTAGCTTTGTAAATGCATTTTAGGTACCTTATCTGCTGTGTGATTTCTAATGTTCTTTACAGAAAGAACATAAGTTTTCAAGCTAACATACTAAAAAATGTATGCCTCCTGGTTCAACTGTGTTTTCGGAGAGAATGTTTTTAAAACGTATGAATCAAGTCTCATTTGTGCACATGCAGCATGCATTCCTCTAATAGCAATGCGTGTTTGCCACTGATGAGCAATAATACGGTTATATATTTCTTTATGTAATGCGTTTAATAAACATTCTATCACAGGAAACCAAATCAACGTGGGCAGAAGGAATGAAAGGAAATCAGTTAAAACAATGTCACGGCTCTGGCTAGTGAATTGTCTGTGGCAGTTATTTCATATAATATAGTTAATATTCTCGCTGGTTAAATTAACACAATTTTGCCACAGTAGATGGAGTGTGGCAGGAGTGGGGGAGTTTTTGAGCTCCCCCAAGGCTGCAGTAAAAAGTGCTTTTGAGTAAACAATAGTCAGAGTTGGCCACTGCACCATGGAGAGTCACATGGTGCGATAGTAATTAAAGCTTAGATGCCTCATCGGACCTAATGCCAGGAATCTTATATTTGTTATGAATGAGCAGCGAAGGCAGACGAGGAGATGCGGTTCCAAGTGCAGTTCAACTTTATTAAGGAAACAAACAAGGCAGGTACACGGAAAACACGGGAACAACGGAAAAACCCTCAATCGGGAAATAAACATAAAACTAGGAAACACGGGCAGGGGAAACATTCCAGGCTAACAACATTCAACGATAGACAAGGGCTGAACCAAAAACCAGGGTATAAATACATGAACACAGGAAAAGGGGCCAATGAACAAACAGAACTCCAACAAGATAACAAGGGAATAAACAGAGGCAAATGGCAAATTAACGAGGGCAGGTGCAAACAATGAACGGTGAACACGAAAGCTGACAAGGAGACTATGGAGCTAAACAAGGGACAAAAGGAAAACTAAGGAGTTACAAAAGTGACAAAAATGATAAACAGGGCAACGGTGAAACAAGACAAGGTAAACATAACAATATTTCTACGTGTCACTCTCCCTTTCTCTCAGCATCACTGAGTCATGGCATCCCTAACTTAAAACACTTCCTGCTCCACATACTCTGTGTGTGTGTGTGTGTGTGTGTGTGTGTGTGTGTGTGTGTGTGTGTGTGTGTGTGTGTGTGTGTGTGTGTGTGTGCAGGTTCGTGTGGTTTACAAATTTTTTAGGTTACAAACTGGTAATAACAGGGGTATTATGCTATAAATATAGTTCATGAGGACATATTTAGTGTCCCCATAATTCAAATTGCTTAAAAATCATACTAAACTATGTTTGTTTTGAAAATGTAAAAATGCAGAAAGCTTTTTGTGAGGGTTAGGTTAAGGGGTAGGGTTAGGGGATAGAATCTATAGTTTATACAGTATAAAAATCATTGTCTATGGAGAGTCATCATAAGGATAGCCGTACCAACATGTGTGTGTGTGTGTGTGTGTGTGTGTGTGTGCGTGTGTGTGTGCATGTGGGCATGTTTAAGTGGATTATGAGGCCTTTTTTTAGATCACAAACTGGTAATTACAAGGGAATTATGCTATAAATGTGGTTTATGAGGACATTTCTAGTGTCCCCCATAATTTAAATAGTTTAAAAAACAATTGAATATGTAAAAATAAAGAAAGTTTTTTATGAGGGTTAGGTTTAGGGGTAGGTTTAGGGTTAGGGGATAGAATCTGTAGTTTGTACAGTATAAAAATCATTATGTCCTCATAATGATAGCTGCACCAACGTGTGTGTGTGTGCGCGTGCGTGTCTGTGTGTTGTGATGCATGTGCGGTCATTGCTCGTTTGTATTTTGTCACTCTGCTATTGATTTTGAGGCTACTCTGGCTGGAGAGAGGCGGGTGTGTGGTGCAAGTGCCAAAAGGCAAGCTGGGGGGGCGGTACTTAAGGTCAAAATATATTGTTCACCCTCGTTCCCAGTCTGCGGGCTGCCTCACTCTTTTGATTGATGGCGTGGAAAAGTGGGATCTGAATGAAAGAAAGAGAACCCAGGCAAACAGTCAGCGCATTCACTGAATTTTTTGGTGGGATTGGCCATAAATGGGCCTGAAAAAGTAACTAATTGTAGGTTACTGAATTATCAGTTTTTGAGCAACAATTCTATAAACTAATACAGTATTTACAGTTGGAACATTACTTGTTCTTTTGCTTTCTATTTAGTGCTTTGAGATTTTTAATGAAAAAATAAAATAAAATCACATCTGACCTTAATGTTTTTAGCTGAAAAGGTGTCAAGATGTCTTAAAAAAAAGAAATACACAATTTTTTGTCTATTAATTCTTTGTATAAAAGAAGCTCTGAAACTACCAACCTCTTCAGGGTAAATTAACCAGTGTAAGCATGACATAAGAGCGTTAGACCATAGTTAAGACACTTAAGTAAGAGAACACAGTGGGCAGATTTGCTTCTGAATAGAATCCAAGCAGACTGCAGGATGCTTCAGAACTGCCAAAGGCACATTTAGTGGAGCAGGAATGTCACAGTTTTGCAAAGACAGAAGGCAGTCTACTTTAAAG
The DNA here is from genome assembly GCF_025860055.1 of Xyrauchen texanus. Lineage (NCBI taxonomy): Eukaryota > Metazoa > Chordata > Actinopteri > Cypriniformes > Catostomidae > Xyrauchen > Xyrauchen texanus. Next base: position 20,562,742 of record NC_068286.1, on the reverse strand, counting down.
CATAACACTGTCACACAGCACAAAAAACTGTTCTGCACAAAACCATAGCTTACAGAGGAATAACATTTATTGTCATTCTTTTTAATTGTAACACAATATTTCATTCATATTGGTGGTTTGATTACTTAAAAAAAACTTATGTGAGTAACTGTAAAATTTACAGCTAAAAGGGATACAGTATTTCACCTAAAACTGAAAAAGATGCAATCATTTACTCACCCTCATGTCGTTCTAAACTTAAAACACCTATTATGTGCTTCAAAGTGGGTATTTTAAAATAACAAATAGTTACATGGGATTGCAATGATTTCTTCTTCCATTAGTTAATTCACACTATAATGATGAAGCTAAATGTAACATTCTTTAATGGGTCTGTGAGATGCTTCTTTATTTATAGTAATATTGTTATATAACTTTATATTAAGTTTATTTACTGTAAATTACATTTTGTTAAAACATTAATAATGTTCTGTTATTGTTGTTAATAATGATAACCACAAACAAATGTCAAGTAGTTTGCAGTTTAAGCATATAAATGTTAAGATAGAACAGTAAATGGCTAAAAAAATAATCATATTATAACAAAATGGCAATACAAATTCCTCATTTTATTCTCAGAAATCCCTTGTAAAATTAAATAAATAAATAATAAAAAATTATATTTACTATGGAGTTTCAGTATTGGTATTGATACCCAACATGATCACATGGAAAATCTGCATGTTGTTTTCGAGAGTTCCGGTACCCTACTGTAGGGTTGGCCACAGTGTGCTAATTTACCTTCAACTGAAGGTTAGATTTAGGTGTGGGGTGCTCAATTGATAAAATATGCAATGCTCTTCACTGTATTACATCATGTACAGCAGAATACAAGTAAATTCGCTTTTGGCACCCTTGCTTGGACTTTTCACCCTGAAAATTGAGCTTTTAATTCCCAGCAACACTTACCACTGTAATGTATTGTTCATGCAAATCTATACCATGCATTACAGTTGTTTCTCTGTATGAAGACCGCTGGTTCGAGTAGTGATGCAATGTATCTTTGAGAGTGAATTCTGAAGCACGCAGCAGTAAAGACTGCAGTGAAATGGTTGTCCATGTCATTCTTCTGAACAGTAAAACTTAACAGTGTCGACGATGTGGTTTCAGAATCCTCAGTGCATAGAATGAGCAAAAAAAACCTGAAGGAAACAATGGTATAGAAGAGGAAAGAGAACGACTCGGTTACTAACGTAACCTCGGTTCCCTGAGAGGAGGGAACGAGTATTGCGTAAGTAGCTTACGCTATGGGAAAACTCAGTTTCTCGAGAAATATTGAAGTCTTTATGTAAAACGCATTGCAGCTGCACAGCAGACAGCAATGAGCGAGGCAGCTCGGTCATTGGCTGTGCTGCGGCAACTTGCTCAAACCAATGACGGGGCGACTCTGAACGCGTGACCAATGAGCGCGCTTCACGCCCGCGTGCTCAGAGCCCGCCAAGATTGGCGTGGCTAAGGCTATATATTAGGCGCCAGAGATGGGACCAAGTCACACATGTGCAAGTCTCAAGTAAGTCTCAAGTCTTAACCTTCAAGTCTCAAGTAAGTCCCAAGTATTTTTTTTTTTAGGCAAGTCAAGTCAAGTCAAGTCACAGGCTATGTCAAGTCAAGTCCAAGTCAAGTCACCTTATTATTGTAATTTTACCTGCAGAATCTGATCATAATAAAGTGAAAAGACAAGATATAAGTAACTGTCAGTAAATTACAATACTTATGTTCAGTAAAATACATCATGGAATCAAACAAAATTGTAACTTCATAAAATTATTTATTTTTCACTTCTGCCAACAGTGTTTGAAATGTTTTAAATTTTCAACATTGAGTCCATAAAACAAATAACAGCTTAACATCCAACAGACTCCTCTCAGAACACCTCCCTCTCTCTCTCTCTCAAACACAGTTACATACATTAAACTTTGTTACATTTCTCCTCTCTCTCTCACGCACACTCACTCTCACACACACACTCTCTCTCACACACACACTCTCTCTCTCTCTCTCTCTCTCTCTCTCTCTCTCTCTCTCTCTCACACACACACACTCTCTCTCCCACACTCCCACACCCACTCTCACACACACTCTCTCCCACACCCACACTCACTCACTCTCGCACTCTCACACTCCCACACACACTCAGAGTATATCCATTAGTCATTACCTCTTTTACAAGGTATTGCACCTTGAGGTACCAGCGCGCGTGAACGTCATGGCAACGTACAAAACAAAGTACCTCGCGCAGGAAACACTTAACGTAAATGCGCGTAACTAACGTAAATCAAGCAGGCTAGTATGCAGCATAAGCCACGAAGTGTTGGCGAAATAAAAAATTAATGGACAGATTTTTTTTTTTTTCCAGAAAACTTCTTGCACAAAATAAATTCAAGCACTTTGAAGGACCTGTATCTATGTATGTTTATTTTCAAGAACTTTCCAGGGCCTTGAATTTAATTTTTCAGATTCACAAACTTTCAAGGATTTCAAGGACCCGTGGGAACCCTGCTATTATTACATTAGCTAACTACCAACTAACCAGATAAAATTAACAAATTGACAAGCACTTACTGGGCAGAATGGCTCAAATGGCGGACGAAATTGGAGGTTGTCGTCTGGCTGTCCGCGATCTTAACGTTGCATGTCTTGCAAAGCGTTGTTCGTCTTTTGCCATCTTGATAATAATTTTTGAAGCCGAAAGCAATGTCCCTCGGTAACGTTACCCCTCCGGCCGACATGTTGATGTGTTATCTGATCTAAGTGGGCGTGGTGTGCGTAAGGTACGAGAGGGCATGGCTGATGATAGCCTATAGTGTCGTGATCCAGTCATGACAAAACTATTCTCAGCCTGCGCTCCAGCTGGATCAACTTTATTTTTTAAATAATTTATATATTTTATATTCAAACTGAAAACATGATGTGATTAACACTCAAGTCATTCAAGTCTTCGTGTCTCAAGTCAAGTCAAGTCCCGAGTCTTTAACTTCCAAGTCCGAGTCAAGTCTCAAGTATTTTATTTTTTGTCAAGTCAAGTCACAAGTCATAAAAATAGCGACTCGAGTCGACTCGAGTCCAAGTCACCAAGTCACAAGTCCCCATGTCTGTTAGGCGCCCCGTCATGAGAGTTCTTTAGGTTCAATCGACTGAAGCGACTGACCAAGCACAAGCACGGCAGCTTACGCAATACTCGTTCCCTCCTCTCAGGGAACCGAGGTTACGTTAGTAACCGAGTCGTTCCCTCTCGAGAGGTCTCTCCTATTGCGTAAGTAGCTTACGCTATGGGAACACCATGCAAAACGCCGTGCGTGCTGACTTCGCTCCATAAAGCCAGTGGTAGATGCCTGAGCCTTAAAGCAAAGTGATTATTCAACGAGCCGGCCAACGGCGAGCTATATAATGGGATAATACAGAGCGCCTTTGCCCCAAGGTGGCCCATGTTGGGGCGCTCATTGTAAAAACACAAGCACATATCTTATGTACTGATTTTTCTATTTACTGATATACATAAAAAACCCTCTAAGTCAGTCAGAGACGGACCTTATAAGGGAGGAGATAATGCTCAGCATATACGTACTCCAGTCCATACTACAGTCAGGCTGATAGAATGTTGGAATGCAATGAGGGGACCTCATTGCATTCCTGTACTCTGAAGGGTCACCTGTACTCTGAAGGGTGTGGAGAGCACTTTAGGAATATACCCTTGCTTTGGCCTAAGGACAACTCTGCAGTCGTTAGGTCCAAATTCCAAGCAAGCAGCGCTTGATGACAGCGCGTGCAGGTCGCCCACTCTCTTGACTGAGGCGAGTGCCAGCAAGAGCGCAGTTTTGAGCGAGAGCTGTTTAAGGTGCACGGTTCGGAGAGGTTCGAACGGGGCACTCTTGAGTGAGTCCAGGACTGTGGCCTGGTCCCAGATCGGTACCGAGGGGGGGGCGAGGAGGGTTCATCCTCCTAGCGCCTCTTAGGAAATGAATGATTAGGTCGTTTTTCCCTAATGAGCGTTCTTTATCAGGATTGTGTGGCGCTGCTATGGCAGCCACATAGACTTTGAGCGTGGAGGGTGTGCGGCCCGCCTCCAGCAGCTCTTGCAAAAAAGGAGAGTACACTTGGTATCTCGCACGATTTGGGGTTCAAGCTCTTGGTATTACACCAGTCACTGAACACTTTCCACTTTTGGGCATATAAGCGCCTCGTAGAGGGCGTCGCGCCTCAGTGATGGTTCTCAACACTCCGCTGGGGAGGTTCTCTGGAACCCGTTGAGGGGCCATGCATGAAGGGCCCACAGATCGGGGCGGGGATGAAGAATCATCCCGTTGCCCTGCCTGAGGAGGTCCAGCCTCAACGGAATCGGCCATGGGGCAGATTGCATCATCTGCATTAGTTCTGGAAACCACGTCTGGTTCTTCCAGAGTGGGGCTACCAGGAGCACTGCACATTTCACCTCCCTGATCCGACTGATGACCTGAGGTAGCAGGCTTGGGCAAGCGCGTCCGTGCTCTTTGAGAAGAAAAGAGGGCAGTGCGCATTTTCCCTGGAGGCGAAGAGGTCAACCTCTGCCTCGCCAAAGGCTTGCCATAACCACTGAACCGTCAGGGGGTGGAGAGACCATTCTCCTGGGAGAACTTTGTCTCTGGACAGCATGTCCACTCCCTGGTTCAGGACGCCTGGCACATGCGCTGCTCTCAGCGAGCGCAGGTTGTGCTGTGACCATAAGATGAGCTCCCTGGCCATAGAGTGCAGGGAGCTCGACCTGAGTCCACCCTGGCGATTTATATACGATACTACCATCATGTTGTCCGTTCGGACCAGGACGTGTTCGTTTTTCAGGTACGGAAGCAGGGCTCTGAGAGCCAAGGCGACCGCTTTCATTTCCAGACAGTTTATATGTAGGCGCTTTTCCGGGTTTGACCAAAAACCGGAGACAGGCCTGCCCTCGTAAAGGGCCCCCCATCCTATTTTGGAGGCATCTGTCGTGATCATTTTTCTCCGCGTGTTCACGCCCAGACTCACGCCGGTTTGATACCAGTCGACGGCCTTCCAGGGCGTCAGGGCTTTTATACAGCCGTGATTTGCTTTGATTAAAAAGTGGCCCGAGCGCCACGCTTGAGTGGGGACACGGCTCTTGAGCCAGCGTTGGAGAGGACGCATGTGCAACAATCCTAGCTGGAGTACAGCTAATGCCAAGGCCATGAGGCCGAGCATCCTTTGAAATCGTTTGACGGGGCGCGCGCGCCCGCTCTGAATGATGTTGCAAGGCGGTGAATAGCGAGCGCGCGCTCTGATGAGAGGCTAGCACTATTCCCAGAAAAGAGATATTCTGGCTGGGGGATAGCACAATCTTTGCAAAATTGATTCTCAGACCCAGGCATTCTAGATGGCTGATAATCCAAGATCTGTGCGTCGTTAACTGACTCTCTGATTGTGATAGGATTAGCCAATCATCGAGGTAATTCAGTATTCGCACTCCCCGCTGTCTCAGGGGGGAAAGTGCTGCGCCCATACATTTCGTGAATGTACGGGGGGCCAATGATAGGCCGAATGGTAGTACTGTGTACTGGTATGACTGTCCCTCAAAGCTGAATCTCAGAAATGGCCTGTGATGAGGCGCTATCGAATGTGAAAGTAAGCGTCTTTCAAATCCACTGATAGAAACCAATCCCGGGCCGAACTTGCGCGAGGATATGTTTGGTCGTTAACATTCTGAACGAGCGAATCATTAAAGCTTTGTTCAGATGTCTGAGATCTAGGATGGGGCGGAGGCCACCGTCCTTTTCGGACGAGAAAGTAGCGGCTGTAAAACCCGCCTAGCTCATAGAGGGAGGGACAGTTTCTATAAGCCCTTCTCTATCAGTTTGAGCACCTCGGTGCGTAGAACATGTGAAACATCTTTCCTCACTTTCGTCTCGACCACCGCTGAAAAGCGGGGTGGTCTGCGAGCGAATTGAAGCGAGTAACCGTGTTTTATTATGTTCAAAACCCATTTCGGCATGTCAGGGATTTTTTCCCACTCTTTTGCTCACACAGATATGGGCTGAATGCTGGCTGGGGGCGTGTCGCAGTGACGTATGGGCCCTGCCGGCGAATTGCCTTGTGCTAACACTGAGCTTACAGCTCTCAGAGGCGCGGGAGCGCGCTGAGCAGCTTTGTTGAGTGCCGAGTGCAGGGGTGCGTGTGAGATAACAGGCACGCACGCTATCTCCGTAATGCTCGCAGCATGAGCTGGAGAAATGTTCGAAACTTTATAGATAGTGTTTACGGGTGGGGGTGCATACATTGTAATAGGCACGCGCGCCACTTTCATAAAGCTTCCTGTTCTTAGCGGGGAGTTTCTATGCTCGCGCGTCGCATCTGTGATGCTCGCGGCATGAGCCAGAGAACTGTTTGAAACTGTATTGGCAGCGCTTATGGGTGGGGGTGCATGTACCGTAGTAGGCACGCGTGCCATTTTCATAAAGCCTCCCACTCGCGGCGGGGGGTTTTTGGGCATGCATACAGTGTTTGTGTGTAGGGGTGCATGCATGACAGCAGGCACGCGCGCTACCTTTATAGTATTTCCCGCTTTTACTGGGGAAGTGTTTATAACTGTGGGAACAGTGCTTGTGTGTAGTGTGCATACATGACAATAGGCACACGATCCACATTTATAGGGCGTCCAGCTTGAGCTGGGAAAGTATTTGGCACTGTTTGGACAGTATTGATATGTGGGAATGCGCACTTTAGTGTGGACACGTGACCCCTTAGTGACACAGGCAGAAAATGACTCTTTTTGTGATTTCTGTGTGTTGCCGTTAAAACGGCGTTTGATTGCTGGTGAGCAAGTTCTGTGACTGGCCCATTGACTGCTGTACAGACATTTCCAGCCGCCTGTAAGGGGACTGGGTAATGCCTTGCAGGAACCACTCGTCCAGCCGGCTGCGGGCGGGTTCTTCCGGAGAAGACCAGTCGAGCCCGAGGTCTTCCACGGCTTTGGACAGGATGCGGACGATCTCTGAGTCCATGCTGGTGCCCGTGCTCGTGTCCGCTAATGTCGACGGCGTGGGGTCGAAGGCCGAGCCCGGCCAGTCATCGGATGCAGCGTCAATGGAAAGGCTGTCATCCTTTTCACCGTCGTCCCCTGAAGCGCCGAACGAGACGAGACCCACCGCTCCGGAGGGGTGCTGGTCTGCCTGCGTGAATTGAACTGGCGGCAGGGATTCCTGGGGTGGTGGTGAAGCACTGTGACGTCACTGAATCCGCGTGCTCTGGCGGCCTCCGTGAGCGGCGCTTTTTCTTGCGCGGCTTGAACAGAGGGGATGGCAGCACGGTGGTAGCAGGCTCGTTTGCGGCGAAGGCGGCAAAGCGAGCGCGCAGCTCGGTGAGGCCCAGGGAGTCACATTCGGGGCATCCGCCTCGAGTGAGAGCAGCTTCTGCGTGGTCAGGTCCCAGGCAGCGAGCGCAGAAAATGTGACGGTCCCCGTCAGGAAGAGGGCCTCTGCACGAGGCGCAGGTCGAAGGCATTTGAAACAACGACTCGAATTTGCTCTTTTACTAAATGACAAAAAAGCGTCGCAGAGGCGAACACTTGCAAAGTAGCTTAGTAAAAGGATATCAAGGTGATGCGCGCCGGATGGCGTAGCAGAAGGCTTTGAAGGTGGCTGAAGGTGCCGGCGTCCTCGTAGCAGTCCTGCTGTAGGCTTGTCGACGGCGGGCGAAAAGACTCCAATAATCCGGAGGATCCAGCGAAGAGAAGGTCTTTGCTGAAGGAGATTAAATCTAAAGAACTCTCATGACGGGGCGCCTAATATATAGCCTTAGCCACGCCAATCTTGGTGGGCTCTGAGCGCTGGCGTGAAGCGCTCATTGGTCGCTGCGTTCAGAGTCGCCCCGTCATTGGTTCGAGCAAGTTGCCGCAGCACAGCCAATGACCGAGCTGCCTCGCTCATTGCTGTCTGCTGTGCAGCTGCAATGCATTTTACATAAAGACTTCAATATTTCTCGAGAAACTGAGTTTTCCCATAGCGTAAGCTACTTACACAATAGGAGAGACCTCTCGAGAGGGAACTGTTTGCAAGTCAAACAAAAGTGCACAAAGGCAGCCACAGTCACATGTTGAGCTTGTGGGAGTAGGGCAACATCTATAGGAAGAAATGAGTACAACAGCCACGAAGGTAACAGCCGGTCTGTTGACATTCACTGTGCGGAATTAACTAAGATTTGAAAAATAAAGAGAGAAGAAGAGAAAGAAAAAATAAAAATAAAAAAGGAAAATTAAAAAAAAACAAGGAAAAGGAAAATGGCCACAATAGGATGAGTGCCTAAATTTGACAGTACTAAAGAGGATTTTAGATTTGAGTGATGGCTTGTGGCAAATTTAACTGATAGTGGAAAAAATTCAATGTTTTCTTGAGTGTTCTGGGACCAGTCGAATATGGCCTCTTGAAAAGTCTAGTTGAGCCAGCAAAAGTGATTGATTTATCATACCAGGAAATTACTCAGACCCTTTCTGATCATTTCAAGCCCAAGCCAATTTTGATTGTAGAACACTTCAGATTTTACCAACATAACCAAAGTCCTGGGGAAATAATATCTGATTACATTCTTGCATTAAAACATATGGCAAGTTCATGTGAGTTTGGAACATTTCTAGATACTCACAGGAACAAATCTGTCTGTGGACTGACAGGAGAAGTTTATCACAGAAGGTTACTGTCAGAAAAGGAACTTACTTTCAAAAACGCCTGCGATGTTGCTCTTGAATTAGAATTAGTGCAAATGGACACCAAGCAGCTGAGTGCCTAGGCAACCATAAAGGACTCAAGTGTGCATAAGGTTCAAAATGTCTGTGGAGGCAGAGAGAAATACAGAGGACGGGGAAGTTCTCAGTACAGTACTAAAAAAGGGCTCCAGCAGCCACCTTCTACCAAGCATAGAAACAACTGTTACCATTGCGGGGAGGCAACCACCATCCCAATGAATGTCACTATTGTAATGAGAAATGCCACAACTGTGGAAGAATTGGACACTTACAGCGTGCATGTAAGAATCACAAAACTCAGCATCTAGACAAAGATGACATGTCTGATAATCAGTGTGCAGTAGATGATGAACTGTTTGAGCTATTCACTGTCTACTCTGCACAAGACGGGGCGGATGGTATTTATATTGATCTTCAGCTAAATGGCACAACAGTTAGGATGCAACTAGACACAGGAGCCTCATTGTCTTTGATATCTATAAAGACAAATTGATTGACTGCATATTGCACCCGACATCCATTCATCTGGCCTCATACACTGAGGACAAAATCCCTGTGTTGGGTGAGATCAAGATTCCTGTCACATATGAGGGACAACAGTGGGCACTTCCATGACTGTGGTCAAAGGATACAAACCACCATTCCTGGGACGTAACTGGCTCCAGAAAATATCCTTAAACTGGAAGGAGATCTACAGCTTGAGTCGTGTGACACCTGTGAGTGTTCCTTCTCTCTCTAATGTACTTCAAAAACACAAAGAACTGTTTGAAGATGGGTATGGCAAAATAAGTGACTTTAAAGCAAAGGTGAGAGCGCAAAAAGGATCTCAACCTATCTTTCACAAACCAAGGCCTGTTCTGTATTCTCTTAAAGAAGCAGTTGAAAAGGAGCTTGATCGCCTGGAGAGGAGCGTAATTATCGCTCAGGTTGGAAGGAGTGATTGGGCAGCACCCATTGTGGTTGTGCCAAAGAAAGACAAGACAGTTAGGCTGTGTGGTGATTATAAAGTCACAGTGAACAAATGCATTCTTGCAGAGGAATATCCGCTACCTAACCTGGAGGATCTTTTTGCCACCTTGACTGGGGGAAAAGTCTTCAGTAAGATTGATCTGTCTTTTGCATATCAGCAGCTGGAGGTGGATGCTGAATCTGAGCAGTACCTTACCATAAACACACACAAAGGCCTGTTTAAGTACCATTGTCTGGCCTATGGAATTTCCACAGCACCTGCGATTTTCCAACACATGATGGACCAAATCCTACATGGACTTCAACATGTAGTGTGTTTTATGGATGATATTCTGATCTCTGCACCATCTTCTGAGGAACATTTGGTAGTACTGGACAAAGTGCTGTCACGACTTCAACAACATGGAGTAAGAGTGAAGAAATCAACATGTGAATTCCTCTGTAACTCTGTGGAATACTTGGGATTCAGTATTGATAAAAAAGGAGTGCATCCAATGGAGAGAAAGGTGGAAGCAATTGTGAAGGCTCCTGCTCCAACAAATATCTCAGAATTACGATCTTTTCTGGGACTTCTGATCTACTATGGAAAGTTCGTAGCAAATCATCCCATGTTGTTGTAGGCCAATGTAAATTGGCAATGGTCTTCGCAGTGTGCTAAAGCTTGCAACGCCTGTAAACAGCACCTGTTGTCAAGTAAGTGGTTAGCTCACTATGATCCCAAAAACCCACTGAGACTCAGCAAGAAAAAAAAACTATGCGCAGATTGAGAAAGAGGCCTTGAGCATAGTGTTTGGAGCGAAAACGTTTCACAAGTATCTGTATGGCAGTTAGCAAATTCCATCTGCTAACTGATCACAAACCTCTTCTTGCCATCCTAGGTCCCAAGTCTGCCATTCCAACACTTGCTGCTCTCCATATGCAACGTTGGGCTTTGAACTTGTTAGCCTATGATTATGTCACAGAGTACGGATGCTCTTCGTATCAAGCAACGCAGATGCATTGTCCAGATTACCATGTGAGACAACCTATACAGGGAGGGGAGATGAGGCTGTGTTTCAAGTCTCACACCTAGATGAATTGCCCATCTGTGCAAAAGACATCACCACAGAAACTAGGACAAATCCTTTGCTATCAAAAGTGTTGGACATAAATTTGTATGGATGGCCAGTCATGTCACAGATGAACACTTGAATCTGTTCTTTGTAAGGTAAGACCAGCTCTCAACAGACCAGGACTGTATCCTGTGGGGCATGATAGTGATCATTCATACGAAGTATAGGGAAAGACTATTGTCTGAGCTGCATGAGGGTCACCCAGGCATAATAAGAATGGAAGCATTGGCAAGAGGATACCTCTGGTGGCTGGGTCTCGACCAAGATATCCAGAACTTTTTAAGTAAGTGAGCTCCATGTGAGTTGGGGCAAAACCAACCCCCTAGTGCTCCTCTTCACCCATGGTCTTGGGCGACAACACCCTGGGAGCGCATTCACATAGACTATGCAGAAATAGACAAGCAACGCTTCTTAGTGATTGTGGATGTTCATTCGAAATGGGTGAAAATCTTTCCCACTCAGCTGACCAGTGCAGAGAAGACTATAAACATCATGTGTCAACTCTGGGCTTCCTATGGATTCCCAAAAGAGCTGGTATGGGACAATGGCCCAACATTCACCACTAGGGAGTTTGAGGAGTTCCTATGGAATAATGGTGTGTGTCATGTTCTGTCTCCTCCATATCATCAAACGTTCAAGCCATTTGGAAAGGCATGGGAAAGGTTACAAGTGCAATCTTTAGCACCTCATCTACGCCTGGCTCATTTTCTGTTAACCTACCACAACACTCCCCATACAGTAACAGAACGAACAGAAAAGATAGCCTCGTATCAGTCACACACTGCTAAAGCCAGATACATCTTCTGTTGTCCTGAAACACAAAACGCAGAAAAAAGTGCTCACGAAACACCTTCCAGGAAACTGGTGTAATCTTGTTCAAGCATGGACCTCTCACATACCAAGTGCAAGTCAGAGATCGTAGTGTGAAGGGTACACGTGGATCTATTGCTGTCATCTAATATCCAGAACAGAATGGCTGCTATGGGCATTACATGGCCAATGACTTTGCTCCTGATGTGTGTGACAAGGGCAATACCAGTGTTACCCAGTCACGTATTCCAGTGGATAAAGGGACAGTTCCTAGTCCTGAAAGAAGATATCCATTTCGACAGAGAAAAGCACATAACAGATTAGATCTGTATAAATGTACTGATTGGTGGTTCTTTTATCATAAGAAGTTCTAACCCACACGTATTAAAATTTTGTTATGTGAGACACAATCTGTAGTCACATTGTTGCAAATTGTTTACATTGTTAAGGAGTTAAAATCTATGGGGGAGGAAATGTATTGTTCATGTGAATCTATACCATGCATTACGGTTGTTTCTCTCAAGAAAAAAACATTAATTAAACAGGCAGATAAATGTAATCATAATAATGTATTCCGAAAAATTGCAAAATTCAGTGCAAAAGTAGTCCAAAGGGTGATGCGCTGTATCCGATGTGCTCCAATAGCATTGTGAGAGTAGAATTTAAATAATTAATTGCTGGAAATCTTCTCACGATGCACTCTCATTCAAACATACACATCGCAGAATACGGCATGTCGCAAATGGTCATGAGACACTTAAGAACCAATGGCTGTCTCATTTGGAAGGCTGCGTCCTCCGGAGGTCACATTTGTCGGCTTCATACGTCATCCAGGCTGTCTCGTTTCAGAAAAGCAAGTAGGACACTTCTTTTACAGGAATTTGGAGGATGCAAGAGGTGTATCCTTCGTGGGCACTCACAACCCACAATTCTTTGGTTCAAAGGAAATGTCTAAAACAAAATGATGCCAATTTGCCCGTAAATATGATGTTCAAATGCAAGTAATGTTAATTCCCAAGATGAAGTACCTCAGTATGGATGCAGAGTATATAACATGTATAATGATATTAATATATAATTAAAATAAAGTATTCGACTAAATGTAAACCTGTAAAATCTCTTTACATCATTATAATTCTCCTAAAACTTACCTCATACATTCCCTTCTAAAGGGACTTTGTTCCCTTCTCACTCAAAGTGCTCGTGCTTGTTAAAGAGTGCCGTGCTATCATAGCAACCATGTTATGTTCTGTTTCCGTTTGTCCAACGAAGGCCATCTCGTTTAAACAAGGCTTGTTTAAAGGAGGACGCTCAGAATACTGCAGCCTTCAAAGGATGCATCCTACCTAGCACGAGCCTTTGAAACGAGACACAGCTAAAGAGCATTCGACATCACTGACATAAAATCATATATGCCGTAATGCTTCTTGAGGCGGCTATTTAGAAATGTTGAAAACAAAACCAACGCGGGTTGACAGTTATGGCGGGTGCGATGGCGCTACGGCAGATGGAGATGGTTGCATCTGAATCAACTCCCTAGTTTAGTAGTCAGGGTACTGTTATGTTTGAAATTCTTCTATGAAAATGAACGATAGTGTCATTTATGCAGCGATGGTGCTGATTAATAACAGCTGCACTTCATTGTGCGAGCTCGTTAACGTATCGCAGGTGATGAGTCATAAGTGTCCCAATGTTCAGTGGATGAACACCCTTGCTAGTTTCATGTTCACGACATACTGATTGGCAAAATAGCGAGCTAGGGAGCTGATTAGGTCACAGGGGGAGATTGTTGAACAAAAGGCTGGAATATGGGTTTGTTCTTCACAGAACTCAATCTGAAGATTTGAATTATAGCTAACAAATGTATGGATTAATTGTATTATTGTTTAATGGTGCTTTTTATTGTTTATTTTGTTTATTGGGCATATTTTGAAAACTCCTTTTATGTCTCATGGCAAACAGAAGTACAATTAAATGCTTAGTAAATGATTAAACAATTACAGAGTTTTTATCCATTTATCCATTTTAAAGTTTAGTCTTGGTTAAAGTGATATATTCCTTTAAAACATTGTATAGGGCAGCAGGATTCACGCAGAATTGAATGAATATGTCATATTATAATGTCAACTGTGATAAATAAATCTAATGGCATTTAACTAATCGCATTGATTATAAATGAAATGTAATATACTGATTAATATGGGTGCCATATGGGTGGCAGTGAAGGCCGTGGGCCTCGAGGGACCAGACCCGGGCAGCATAGGCTAGCTCTGGGGACGTGGAATGTGACCTCACTAGGGGGGAAGGAGCCGGAACTGGTGAGGGAGGTGGAGCGTTACCAGTTGGATCTGGTGGGGCTTACATCGACACACAGTTTTGGCTCTGGATCCGTACTCCTGGATAGGGGATGGACTCTATTCTTCTCTGGAGTTTCCCAGGGTGTGAGGCAATGGGCGAGTGTGGGGATACTCACGAGCCCCTGGCTGAGCGCCACTACGTTGGAGTTTACCCCGGTGGACAAAGGGTCGCCTCCCTACGCCTACGGGTTGTGGGGAAACTCTGACTGTTGTCTGTGCATATGCACGGAACAGCAGTTCAGAGTATTTGGCCTTCTTGGAGACCCTGAATGGAGTCCTGAATAGGGCCCCAGTAAGGGACTCCATAGTGATGCTGGGTGACTTCAACGCACACGTGGAAAATGACAGGGACACCTGGAAAGGCGTGATTGAGAGGAACGGCCTCCCCGATCTAAACTTAATTGGATGTTTGTTATTAGACTTCTGTGCTAGTCATGGATTATCTATAACAAACACCATGTTCGAACATAAGGATGCTCATAAGTGTACGTGGTACCAGAGCACCCTAGGCCGAAGGTCGATGATCGATTTTGTAATCGAGGCCATATGTTTTGGACACTCGGGTGAAGAGAGGGGCAGAGCTGTCAACCGATCACCATCTGGTGGTGAGTTGGTTCAGGGGGTGGGGAAAGACTCTGGACAGACCTGGGAAGCCCAAGCGAGTAGTGTGGGTGAACTGGGAACATTTGGAGGAGGTCCCTGTCTGCGAGATCTTCAACTCACACCTCCGGCTGAGCTTTTCAGGCATCCCTGCGGAGGTTGGGGACATTGAACCGGAGTGAGCAATGTTCAAAGCTTCCATTGCCGAAGCCACGGTGGAGAGCTGCGGCCTCAAGGTTTTAGGTGCCGCAAGGGGTGGTAACCCTCGAACACCGTGGTGGACACTGGTGGTCAGGGAAGCCATCCGACTTAAGAAAGAGGCCTTCCGGGATTTGTTGTCCCAGAGGTCTCCGGAAGGCAGTTGCAAGGTACCGACAGGCCCGAAGGGCTGCGGCCTCGGCCATGAGGGAGGCAAAGCAGTGGGTGTGGGAAAAGTTCGGAGAAGCCATGGAGAAGGACTTTCGGTCCGCACCAAAGTACTTCTGGAAAACCGTCCGCCACCTTTGGAGGGGGAAACGGGGAACCATCCAAGCTGTATACAGCAAAGATGGGACGCTGTTGACCTCAACCGAGGAGGTTATTGGGCGGTGGAAGGAACACTTTGAAGAACTCCTAAATCCCAACACGCCCTCTATGCTAGAGGCAGAGCCGGAGGCTGATGGGGGATCAGATTCTATTTCCTGGGGAGGTCACTGAGGTAGTCAAACAACTCTGCAGTGGCAAAGCCCGGGAATTGATGAGATCCGACCAGAAATGCTGAAAGCTTTGGATGTGGAGGGGTGTCATGGATGACACGCCTCTTCAACATTGTGTGGAAATCTGGGACAGTGCCTAAGGAGTGGCAGAACGGGGTGGTGGTTCCCTCTTCAAAAGGGGGATCAGAGAGTGTGTGCCAACTACAGGGGTATCACACTTCTCAGCCTCCCTGGTAAAGTTTACTCCAAGGTGCTGGAGAGGAGGGTTCGGCCAATTGTCGAACCTCGGATTGAAGAGGAACAATGCGGTTTTCGTCCTGGCCGTGGAACGACAGACCAGATCTTTACTCTCGCAAGGATCCTGGAGGGGGCCTGGGAGTATGCCCATCCGGTCTACATGTGTTTTGTGGATCTGGAGAAGGCATATGACTGGGTCCCCCGGGAGAGACTGTGGGAGGTGCTGCAGGAGTACGGGGTGGGGGGGTCCCTTCTTAGGGTGATCCAATCCCTGTACGTCCAAAGCGAGAGCTGTGTCCGGGTCCTCGGCACAAAGTCGAGTTCATTCCATGTGGGGATTGGTCTCCGCCAAGGCTGCGCTTTGTCACCAATCCTGTTTGTGATATTCATGGACAGGATATCGAGGCCTAGTCGGGGTGGGGAAGGTGTGCGGTTCAGTGGGCTGGGGATCATCATCTGCTTTATGCAGATGATGTTGTCTTCATGTCATCATTGGTCCGTGACCTTCAGCTCTCACTGGATCACTTCGCAGTCGAGTGTGAAGCAGCTGGGATGAGGATTAGCACCTCTAAATCTGAGGCCATGGTTCTCAGCAGGAAACCGATGGAGTGCGTACTCCAGGTAGGGAAGGAGTTCAAGTACCTCGGGGTCTTGTTCACGAGTGAGGGGACAATGGAGCGGGAGGTTGGCCGGAGAATCAGGGCAGCGGGGGCGGTATTGCACTCGCTCTATCGCACCGTTAGTCACGAAAGAGAGCTGAGCCGAAAGGCAAAGCTCTCGATCTACTGGTCAATTTTTGTTCCTACCCTCACCTATGGTCATGAAGGCTGGGTCATGACCGAAAGAACTAGGTCACGAGTACAAGCGGCCGAAATGGGCTTCCTCAGAATGGTGGCGGGCTTCTCCCTTAGAGATAGGGTGAGAAGCTCAGTCATCCGTGAGGAGCTCGGAGTAGAGCCGCTGCTCCTTTGCGTCGAAAGGAGTCAGTTGAGGTGGTTTGGGCATCTGGTAAGGATGCCCCCTGGCCGCCTCCCTAGGGAGGTGTTTCAGGCATGTCCAGCTGGGAGGAGGCCTCGGGGAAGACCCAGGATTAGGTGGAGAGATTACATCTCCACACTGGCCTGGGAACGCCTCGGGGTCCCCCAGTCAGAGCTGGTTAATGTGGCTCGGGATAGGGAAGTTTGGGGCCCCCTGCTGGAGCAGCTGCCCCTGCGACCCGACTTCGGATAAGCGGCTGAAGATGGATGGATGGATGGATGATTGGATACTGATTAATATTTAAATATTAATCAATTTAAACAGAACACATACACATTTGTACATTTATTTAGGTGTTAATACATAAAATGAGTATATTTAGCCGCTGTCAATATGTCAATATTGTATGTTTCAGTGTCTATGCAAACTTAAGAGAATGTACATCTGCTAGAACCAAACTTTACATAAGAATACATCCGAATTCTCATGAGATCACATTGTTTTTTAAGGGGGAGAAAGATGTGTACACATGGTGCCTGGAGTGAAAATAAATGGAAAAATAAATGGTGAAAAAAGAGAAATCCAGGATGGGTTATACAACCAGAGGCGATGATGCAAACCAATATATTTTACTAACAAATTGTGCTCTCTTCACCCACCTTTTGGATCCATCACTGTAAACGTGCAGCAAATAGAAAGAGTTAGGAGATAGGTGAGAGAAGAGAAGTGGGAAATGTGATAAACAGAAAAAAGCAGCTTTTCATATGTTCATCTCAGGAGCACTATTTGAAAGGAGAGGGAGGGAAGAGAGAAAGACAGGAATGAGTGTAAGCTTGTTGAACATTGCTCAAATTCTTCAGACAAAATCTTCTCTTTATATACCCTACAGAATTTTAAGTATCAACCATAATGGGCATTTAGCGACAACAGGTCCTCAATCTTATAAACTTATACATTAAATGAGGACAAAATATTTGCCTCTTAGGAGCTTCTTGCTTTATATTTCACTCTGACAGTACAGTGCTACAAAGAATCAATACTTTGAAACTCTGTATATGATTTTCTTTTAGCTTGTTTAGTCAGAAATAAGTCTTTGGGCCAAGTTTTATGTCAACCAGTAACTGGCTGGCTGTCTCAATCTTGTACCTAGAAACAATGACCAATCTCTCTAATCTCAATGCCATCAATGAGGCACCTCAAGTCTTATCTTATATCCGGACAACTTTAGAAGAAAAGCCAAACAGGTTTTCTCAATTTCAACAGGATCAAACTTGTAACAGAGCACAAAACACAGGAGACACATCAGGCTATGAAATACCAATCCTTTGAACTGGTGTAGGTAACAAAAAGTGACCTGGTGCTATTTCTGTCCATAAAGAGCTGTCTGTCACCTTTGTCCTCACACATGGATCATTTGTATCATGTGCCAAAACTGGCAAATGAGACTAAATAATTATATAAATAAATAAATAAAAATAAGGTTTTAAATATTTTTTTCCCCTGACGAAACAAATAATCAACTTGGCTGATATACACAATGGGAAAGATCTTAGCCTTTTTGTCTACACATAAATACAGTACAGCAGACATAACCAATTCACATAGATAATGAAAATTACACATTGGGATTAGCATTTATCAATATTCTCACCTCTCTTGGAGACAGACAAAATGTAACAGGACCAACTCTTTGCCATAACCATACACTAGATTTAATTCTGTCAAATGGTGTTGATGTTGATACTATAGAAATTATGCCGCAGAACGATGACATCTCAGATCATTACCTCGTCTCTTGTATGCTGCAACCAGCTAATGTTACTCAATCTGCACCACACTATCATTCAGTAGAACTATTCTTTCTACCCCTAAAGATAGCTTCACTAATAATCTTCCAGATTTATCTCATATACTCTCATAAAGTCTAGAAGAACTTGAAGTAATATCAGAATATATTTCACGGTGCATGGAAGGATAGAGTCTGTAGGTACTGACAGGCACTAAAAGCTGCAGGTCAGCACATTTATTAAACTCATAGT
Organism: Xyrauchen texanus; assembly: GCF_025860055.1. Classification (NCBI taxonomy): domain Eukaryota; kingdom Metazoa; phylum Chordata; class Actinopteri; order Cypriniformes; family Catostomidae; genus Xyrauchen; species Xyrauchen texanus. Next base: position 20,544,184 of record NC_068286.1, on the reverse strand, counting down.
AAATAACCACAACAATCGTAGGTTTTTTTCAGTACTGTGGCTAAATTGGTTAGGGATAAATCCTCGACTGTACTGTCGCAGTACAATAGTAATGACTTTGGAGAATGGGGTGGGCCGAGCGACAATTGTGCAGAGCGAGGCCGGGATGAACACCTGGAGTGAATTATCCCAGACAGCTGTTGGTGATTGCGATGTTTGCAGGCAAGGGATAAAGCTACAATAAGAGTTGCAGTTGAGGGAGTCTCAGAGAGAGAGAGAGAGATGCAATGAAGCTGTGTTTCCCCTTCTGTCACTCGCTCGAAGTTGACACAAGGGGTCTCTTCTGAGAGCCTCGCGTACCTCTGAACTTGAGAAAAGGCCAATGTCAAGTTGGCAGACAGAATTTGCATGCCCCGCCCCCGGACATACGGGTATAAAGGGGAGCGGGGGAGCGAATGTCAGACAGATTTTTTTTGTTCGGAGCCGAACGGTTGTGTGATCAGCGAGCTGTGTGTCATGACTGCTTCACCCACCTCTGCAAGAGAGCTTTCTTTTGGATCTGACGGCGCATTCCAGCGGCTTTCTCAACTCTGCACGCTGTGCAGACTCTGCCCCTGGGCGCTTCGACAGTTCTTCTCTCCTAAAAGAGTTTGAATATGAGTTTGCGATGGCTACTCTCGTGGTCCAGGAACGCCACTTGTGGCTGAACTTGGTCAAGATGCGCGACGTTGACAAAGTCCACTTTCTCAACGCCCCCGTCTCCCAGTTCGGTCTCTTCGGCAACACCGTCGACAACTTCAGCCAGCAGTTTTCACCGGTGAGCAAGCAGTCTGAGGCCATCTCTCACATCATGCAGCGCCGTTGCACAGTCCGCCCCCCCGTCAGCTCGCCGTGGGCGTCCCCCTGCGAAAAAAACACCGCCAGCTCCGCCTCAACCTGGGCCCAGCTCTCAGCCCCAGTGTCGAGTGCCCCACAGGCAGCCTACGCCCCCCATCTCCAGGACCTCTTCTAAGGCCCATAAGACCCCTAAACGCTTCTGAGACGGCACACCCAGGAAGCCAGATATTTGCTCCGGAGCTGGTAGCAGGATCACTCTGTCCCCCTGTGGAGGACCGGGAGGAGAATCCTCAGTCCTCAGTCCTTTTTGTTTTGCCACATCCCCTTCGGGCTGTGGTACCCAAATTATCAATATAAGAGCAATTCCCTCACTTCCTGAGTCATATCTTCCTGAGGCAGTTGTCACGGCACCCCGGCACCAAAACCTTGCAGTCCCGGCTCCTCGGACGCGGCCATCTCGCCTCCGGATCCATGACTTAGACGCATGGTTTGCGCTACCCGGCCCGTCGCGATGGCTGGACAGGACCAGCCGGTTCGGCTACACGATTCAATTCACCAGGCTCCCGCCACGTTTCAGTGGCATTCGCTCCACTCTGATATGCGGCGAAAATTGCCACTCTGCTACTCAAGGACGTGATAGAGCCTGTATCGCCGAGTTCGGCAGATGCCCACATCATCCTAAGACCATGACCAGGCTACGTGCCCAAGGTTCCTACGACCCCCTTCAGGGACCAGGTCGTGAACCTGCAAGCGCTGCCTCTGGGGGAGACAGACCCAGCCTCTTCATTGCTTTGTCCGGTACGTGCTTTGCTCTCACATGCTCTGAGCAGCTCTTTGTCTGCTTTGGTGGATGGCGGAAAGGGAAACCTTAACTTTTTTAGCTCCTAAACTATTTAGCCAGGCATACACCTAATTTATCCATCAACTCATAATAAGGCTGCTTTAGTTAGGTCTGCCGGAACCAGAAACATTTATCATGATCTATAACTGAATGGCATCTACGCTAATATTATTCTATTTGTTTCTCTGTCTCAACCTCAGGATTCATATACTGAGATTACCAGAGCCAGCCAGATCCAGCTCCATTCCTGCTTGGTTTCCGACTCCACTGCTATGTATCTCTGAGAGATGACAACTAAATGCAGTTGGTGCCTGCCAGATATCACTTCAATTTATTACTATGGACTTCAGAGGATGAACTGATTTTAAGCCATAACTTGCGCTGCGCATAAATAACTAATATTGGTAACTAATTAAGGTGTTTAGCCAGAGGGGAACTGGCCCCCACAGTGAGCCTGTTTTCTCCCAAGTTTATATTTCTCCATTAACCAACATCTAATGTGCCTTTGAAGTGGCATCCCATTTTGATCTTCGGTAAGTGAGAGACTACATTTGCAAAGAAGAAAGAACACTATTTTGGTCTCAGTACTCTTATGTTTATGGTTATGTTTAGGGTTTGGGGCATATTAATGTAATTACAATTTAAATGTTTCCTAAATAAGAGGTGCACATGCACAGGACTGCAGTTCCATCTTCGGTCACTGGGGGGAAGTTCAGAAATTTGCTTTGTAAAGCATGCTGTAGACTGATTTTTAGCATAAAACAATTATTAAAATGTTGACCTCTTGTTGATTTCTGTGAGATCAATCTGGTTATCCCTAATGAAAGATGACCTAAAATCTGAAAATTTTCAGATAAGTTATACATGGAATGGTGCCGTAAAAACTTGTTTGAAGGACTACATCAGTGTTAGTGAGCAAAAATCCCCCCCCAAATGTTCAAGGCAAATTACTCCCTTGCCAGAGAGACTACTGGAATGTAAAATATTATACATTTTAGTACATTTACACATTTGGCAGACGCTTTTATCCAAAGCGACTTACAGTGCACTTATTACAGGGACAATCCCCCCAGAGCAAGTGCCTTGCTCAAGGACACAATGATGGTGGCTGTGGGGATCGAACCAGAGACCTTCTGATTAACAGTTATGTGCTTTAGCCCACTACACCACCACTCTGCTGTAGGCTTTACACCAGTTTGACGGCACAATCAGAAAGTTCTTAACTTAGTCAAGATTCTTTTGCGAACTGTAAACGGTTAAATGATTGATTTAAGATACTGGACTTATGGTAGGTTACGACAAGAGGCACAGGTCAATGACAGTACATTCAAATGGCCTGACCATGAGTTAGCTTAATAGAGAGATTCCAGAGAAATGAACTTTAAAACAAATGTCCTGACAAAGGTCATATAAACAGACAAATGGGAAATGAACATAATTCAGTTCTAGAATTGCTCATTGATGGATAATTTGGAACTCTTGCCAGAAGAATCATATATTAAATTGTATTTTGGGTCTGAGGTTTCTGAAAACATGATTAAATCACATTTACTCATACATTATGTTCAATAATTCAAAAGCATATAGATTCCCCCCAGGTACTGGCTATTGCTGAAAGAGCTCCTTCACAATATGGAGAAAAGAACAGAAAATTAAAAAAGAAAAGATAAGAAAACCCCGTATTAAGTCGCAAAATTATTGTACAGTATTTCTACTCTACCTTTACTTAACAGTCATTGGTGGTGCCACTTAAAATAAAGTCTGTACTTTCAAAGGCAGGAGCTCTGCCTTTGCCAGAGTTGATAAAGCCTTATTTCTGTTTGAATATGTCACTGTGTTCAAACTCCCAAGCTTAGAGTTTTGTATGTCCACTCAAACTCTTTTGCAGAGATTAATGTGTGATATAGAATTGATTAAATTGATGGACCCTTTGTGGTGGTGTTGTTGTCACTCTGAAATTTACCTCATCAATACAATATATTTGTCAGATTTTCTATTGGTTTCCTCTTAATGTTAACCTTGTCATATTAGGTGTACTTAAGTTTGATGAAAGAGTTGACAGCAATATCATACACTTTTTCTTGTACTTAACATTTAATCCAGATTTAGGTTATATTATTTAAAGAGAGTTTTCACTACAAACTAAACAATTCTGCATATCATGTCATTAGGTTGGCTTGAAAGAGCCAACCTACTGATCTACTATTTAAGCTTATTAGTATTAGGGGTTCAAGCCTGAAGGTCTGAAACTGTATTGTTTTTGCTTGGATTTGCTTTTATTAAGGGTTCAAGCCCGAAGGGCTGAAATCCTATTGTTTTTGCTCGGATTTGCTTTCATTATTATCACATAACACATCATGGAAGCCTGACTAAACGCCTGACTGAGGCCTGTAAGAACACTCAAAGCCTGATAACACAAAACGGTGCCAAAATTAAGTCCAAACAGACAACAGATCCAATCAAGCCTTGATCACTTTACAATCAGAATCAGCTTTATTGCAAGTATGCTTACACATACAATGAATTTGTCTTGGTGACAGGAGCTTCCAGTGTACAACAATACAAACAATACCAAAAACAGCAGCAAGACATAGGTAATTAAAACCAAAAAAATACAAATAAATAATTATACATATACATACATACACTCACCTTCATACATACCCACATACACACACACGTAGTGCAAATCTTTTACAATCTGTTATATAAAGAACAAAAATACAGTATATTATGTACAGAGCAATGTATGTAATGGCAGAAGTGGATATGTTGGATAATATAAATAGATTTAAACTGTGTGTTGCACATAATTATTGCTTAATGGGGCAATTTAATTGTTCATTAGATGGATAGCCTGAGGGAAAAAACTGTTCCTGTGTCTGACGGTTCTGATGTTCAGAGCTCTGAAGCGCCGGCCAGAAGGCAATAGTTCAAAAATGTAGTGGGCAGGGTGAGAGGGATCCAGAGGGATTTTCCCAGCCTTTTTCTTCACTCTGGAAGTGCATAGTTCTTGAAGGGGGGGTCAGGGGGCAACCAATAATCCTCTCAGCAGACCGAACTGTCCTTTGTAGTCTTCTGATGTCTGATTTCATAGCTGCACCAAACCAGACAGTTATTGAAGTGCAGAGGACAGATTCAATGACTGCTGAGTAGAACTGTTTCAGCAGCACCTGTGGCAGGTTGAACTTCCTCAGCTGGCGAAGGAAGTACAACCTCTGCTGGGCCTTTTTCACAATGGAGTCGATGTGTATCTCCCACTTCAGGTCCTGTGAGATGGTAGTGCCCAGGAAACTGAATGACTCCACTGCTGCCACAGTGCTGTTTAGAATGGTGAGGGGGGACAGTGTTGGGGTGTGGAGCGGAGGGGGGCGGGGCCGGTCGGAATATCGCGCGCACGGTCCCCAATCGGCCTGATGAGGCGCGCGAGGGATAAAGGCAGCCGGTGACGATGGTTCGACAGATAGAGAATTACGGGCATTTCCATCATGTGTGTGTTTGTTTATGCTTTTGGTTTGAGTTTAATTAAATTATCATTTATGTTGACAAGCCGGTTCTCGCCTCCTCCTTGCCCATCCTTTAACTGTTTTACATGGGGTATTCCTCCTAAAGTCCACAATCATCCCATTTTGAGCGTGTTCAGCCCCAGGTTGTTTTGACTGCACCAGACAGCCAGCCGTTCATCCTCCTTTATATATGCAGACTCATCATCATCTCGGATGAGGCCGATGACAATGGTTTCATCTGCAAACTTCAGGAGCTTGACAGAGGGATCCTTGGTGGTGCAGTCATTTATGTAGAGCGAGAAGAGTAGTGGGGGGAGCACACATCCCTGGGGGGCACCAGTGCTGATGGTACAGGTGGTGGAAGTGAATTTTCCCTGCCTCACAAGCTGCTACCTGTCTGTCAGAAAGCTAGTAATCCACTGACAGGTAGAGGTGGGAACAGGGAGTTGGTTTAACTTAGTCCGGAGAATAGCTGGGATGATTGTGTTGAAAGCCGAGCTGAAGTCCACAAAAAGGATCCTTGCGTATGTCCCCGGTCTGTCCAGATGTTGCAGGATGTGATGCAATCCCATGTTGACTGCATCATCCACAGACCTGTTTGCTCGATAAGCAAATTGAAGGGGATCCAGAAAGGGTCCAGTGATGTCCTTCAGGTGGACCAACACCAGTCTCTCAAATGACTTCATGACCACAGATGTCAAGTCCTGTGATTTTAGGTTTAGGTTTATTAGGGACAGGGATAATCCCTGTCCCTAGGTGTGACATACCTTTACACCTAGGTGTGACATTCTGAAGGATCACACTCTCAAGTCCTATTGGATGAAACGCACGACAGAACACGTTTGTCAACCATGATGTTATCGAGAGTATAAAACCCCGCAAAATATCCTCATTGCTGCTAATACTACTCAAGGTATTTGCATTTCCGTCATCGCAGGAGAGTTTATCCATTAACGAACCAATGAACATGGATGACAGTTAACGAGCCATTCACCGCATCTCTGAGTGATAAAACGAATAGTTGTCATCTCTCTCACGATCGCTAAACTGGCTTTGGTGCCATCACCTTGTTCTCTCTCTCGCATACTAACTGCACACACACACACACACACACACACAACCCCTTACAAACATAACCACACACACATTTGGTGAACAGATAACTTGGTGATAGAGCTCAGCTTTGTCTCTAAATTATCATATCAGCGGAGACGCGTGTTAAATGGGCAGACACAATAAATCTGTCTCTCCGCCCACAGTCGCGGCCACATTCTCTGGCCAGAAACCTAGCATAACGAACTCTCCACGAGTGCCAAGCCCAGCATTTTGTGCACTCCTTCTCTCCTTATACACACACACACACACACACACACACACACACACACACACACACACACACACACACCTCTACCCTCCTCTCATGTATTACAGGCTTATCTGTTACCATATCCAATCATGTCACTGCTCAGTTTGGAACTCTTTTGTCTGAAGTTGGAAATTTATGGACTGCATTGTATTGATTATTAATTGATATTACTGCATCGATAAACTTTGTTATAATTTAAAGAGAAGTGTTTTGGTATTGTTCTGCAAGCACCTGTGCCAATGGTTGGCAGGGGATATCAGTGCTGAGATTCAAGCCTTCATTGTTTTCCTTTTGAATGTCGATATTCTCTGGATGTTGACTTTCATAAGGGAACAATCCTAAATTGAGACTGCTATATTGTCTGATTATTAGTCCCTGATTCTAGGGTGGTGCCAGTAATATAAATTCTTCTTAATATGCTATTGATTTAGATAATTGATAGTTATCTTTGATAATTGTTGATTTGAATGATTAATAAGCTAATGTTGATTCTAATCAAAGTTCTATTAGTTTTAATAATTAATAATTATCTTTGATAATTATTAATTATTGCTAATAACCAAACCCTTCTTGAACGAAGCCCCAACATTAATGGTGCCCCGTGTGAGGCATCCTACATGCCACTTTTGTAACAGTGTGTATGCATAATAATTCAAAGTAATAACTTGAATCATTAGTTCAAACCTTGGTACTGTTTGATGATTGACTTCTCTCACGACTTGCTAAGCATAAACCAGTGTGTTGTGAAAGTACCCTTAGAGTGGATTAGGGGTTGGTAAATTTACGATAGTCTGCTCCAAGCCTTCTGTTGTTGTTATTTAACTCCTAATGCTTTTGCCCAGATGTTACAGAGTGGTGTCAGGTCACTTAATTAACATCCACCAAGGAGAGGTCACAGTGAAATTTGCACATTGCATAACAGTAACCATTGCAGATAAAGCATTGCAGGAACTAGTTGATGTCAACAACCCAGTTGGGAAGCCAGAGTGCACAATCCTGGACCTCAGGTAAGTGCAGCTGCTTACCTGGCCATCCAGGAAATGCACAGCACCACAAACTTATGACATCGAAGAGGGCCCCCTCTTTAGCAAAACCAGTAGAAATGTACCACAGGCTAGGAGCCGAGCTGCCCCTAGAAGTACAGTCTCTGACTTCGTCTTCCTAGACACCTTTCAAGCTCTTCATGCGGCCCGCTGCTTTTTTCCAGATACCTCTCCTTTCCGTTGCCTTGCTTAGTCCATTTTCAGTCACACCACCTTGCTTTTCGACCTGACTGATTCCACTCCATGAAGGGGGGAAAATTACTTCCAAGCCCAGAGTGGTGTAAGTGGCTCGAGGGCCTCATTAGCCAGGGAACCGTACACAACATAGGGACCACCCTATGCATTGACAGGATTCCATCCCCACCATGAAGAAGAAGAAGTTGTCCTCATTGCTTTAGCGCTCTGAGTGACTATGGTGTTTCGGATGACTCGGATGACACACAGTCACTCCATTCTATCATCTATCTATCAATTTATTTTCTATCTTTCCATCACTCCACTCTTTTTATTGTTTCTTTCACTCCATCACTTTAACTCACTAGCAACTGCATACAACCCATTAGTGCACCCTAGCAACCAAAACCAATTGAATTACATAAAAAATGGCTTAGATGGATATCTCCTGATAAGAATGTCATAGAGACTTCAGGTCTGACTCATTACATTCAGTCCAGCAAGCAGCCTTTTTAGTATCAGCCTGGCAACTGCCTAGCAACCAAATGGATTTACCCTAGCAACCATATAGCAAAACATCTCTGCACCAGAACATCATAGAGACTTCAACTTTTGCTAATTTAACTCACACCAGCAAGTAGCCTTTAAATATCATGTTGGAAAATTCTTAGCCACACTCTAGCAACCAAGTAACAAATCAAATATCTCTGCCGCAGAAAATTGTAGAGACTTCTGGGTTGGGTCATTTGACTCAGGGTAGCAAAGGGCCTTCTGAGTATCATTTTGATAATTGTCTAGTAACCAGATAGGGTTACCCTAGCAACCAAGTAACAAATCACATATCTCTGCACTGTAATATTGTAGAGAACTCCGGTTTTGTTCATTTGACTCAGGGTAGCAAGAAGCCTTTTGAGTATCACCAATATAACTGTGTAGCAGCCAGATGGGGTTACCCTAGCAACCAAGTAACAAATCAAATCTCTCTGCACCAGAACATCATATAGACATCTGGTTACATTCATTTGACTCAGGGTATCAAGGAGCCTTTTGAGTATCATCTTGTTAACTGCCTAGCAACAAGATGGGGTTACCCTAGCAACCATGTAACAAATCACAAATCTCTGCACCAGAACATTGTAAAGAATTCCAGTATAATTTGGTTAAGGGGTTCCAAACCCAGTGGCAGTGTGCAAAAAGACCAGCAGCACCTCTTATGTCTAAGGAAACTTTCCTCTTTTAATATCAGCAGGACTCTTATAACATTGTTTTATAAATCTTATTGTAACGCAGTTCAATGGAAAGGAGGAGGCGAGAACTGGCTTGTCAATATAAATAATATTTTAATGCTAAATTTAAACAAAAGACAAACACACACGACGGACATGTCTGTAAACGATCTCTCTCTCCCGCACCATCCTCCGCATTCAGCCTTTATCCCTCTCGGAAGCTTGATTAACCTGATAAGGGACCGGGTGTGTAGAATCATGACCCGGCCCGCCCTCCACCCTGCCACACTTATATTGAGTCTGTGCTTTGTTTTTGTCTTTGCTACTGGTTTGGGAATTTAAATATCCAACACAAATTTGATAAACCACCATTGTTTAACAAAGTGTAAAAATTAAAGGAACAAAACAGATTGGCTTGTCAAATGTTTTTGATAGATTTGTTTTGCTGAATGTTATGGCAGTTCTTTGTGATCAAAACCACACATTATGTAGTGAGTTTACACTCCTTCCTCCTGTAATTTGCTGACTATAGGATACCTGGAATAAATGGTTAAGATACAAGCATTCTTTTTATCCCCACTGCAGTAAGATTACTCATAATGAACATTCATGTGTTTCTTTCTTAAATGTGAATGGATGATGGTTGATGTCATTTTTGTTTTATATGGTTGTTATTGTAGTTTTTAAAGTACAGTATGCTTCTTAATTGTATGGCTTGTATTTTAAAATCATGCTTCACCCAAATTGCCCATTGGGATCATAATAAAAACTACTACTAGTACTACTAATTCGGCTTTATGCCACAATACATTTATTTTATTAAGATTTATTTTAAGTTTGGGTACCATAAAAGTACACTAATTCATGAGAATCATTTAGAAAGAGCAAATTTGCACAACTTTGTTTCTTTTATATCATCAGATACTTACAGATACTTTCAATGAAGAACAAATGCACAGCATTCAAATTATATTTAACATGGTTTATTAAAGTTCAAATGTGCTATTCAAATGCTATAATTTCTCAGCTTTATTTAGGACAATTTCTGACTTATGAGCACTGCTATGTTGCCTCCTCGCCATTCACACATGTCAGCAGAGCATTTACTTTCTTTTGTCTTTCATATTTTAAGGGGGTGTCTGGCTGGAAAACCTGCAACAAGTGTCTTGGATAGCGACAGTAAAGAGAAAAATCCCTTGCGAGAGACCCTGCTCCTCTTCACCTTGCTTCTGTCACCACTCATTTTGAACTCTTGGGCTCAAATGCTACTACAGTGAAACATCTCTCTCACTACACACATACTGTTTCCCAGTAGACAGCATTGTGGCCTTGATGTATGTCCTCTTAACATGCATCTCAAAAGCACCCTGTTAGCATTGTGACTTCTGGAGATTCTCAAGTCAAGTCAAGTCAAGTCAAGTTTATTTATAAAACACACTTAAAAACAGCAAATGTTGTAACCAAAGTGCTGTACAATTTTTTACAAACATTAATAACAGAATTTAATAGAACTTATAAAATGTTAAAAAGAACAAATTAATATAACATTATAAAACTTACACAGAAAACTATTAAAATTATCAACCAACATTATAGGCTAAAGAGTACAAATGTGTCTTCAATTTAGATTTAAATATCGGCAGTGAGGAGGAAGACCTAACAGTAAATGGGAGTGCATTCCACAATCTGGGGGCCGCAACTACAAACGCCCGATCACCTTTAGTTTTCAACCGGGAACGAGGAAAAGAGAGGAGTAACTGATTTGATGATCTAAGAGTACATAGGTGCAGAATGTAGATGGAGTAAATCAGCAATGTACTGAGGGGCTAAGCCATGCAATGCCTTATAAACATACATCACAACCTTGAAATTTACTATGTATCGAACTTGAAGCCAATGTAGGGAAGCTAGAACTGGGGTAATATGCTCTCTTTTCTTGGTACACGTTAGGAGTCTAGCTGCTGCATTTTGGATTATTTGCAGACGTGAAAAAGAAGGTGAGACAGACCCACATATAAGGCGTTGCAGTAATCCAGCCGGGATGTAATAAGAGCATGAATTACTATTTCCAAGTCCTTCTGTGAGAGAAACTGTTTTAATTTAGCAATGGACCTTAGATGAAAAAAACTTCCTTTAACAACAGCATTTATCTGCTTATCAAAAAATAAGTCAGAATCAAAGATGACACCCAAGTTCTTAACTCTATTGCGCATGGTTAAAGACAAAGTACCCAACTGATTTTCAATATCAGCGATATGTAGCGAAGAGCCAAAAGCAATGACCTCGGTTTTATCCTCATTAAGCATGAGGAAGTTTTCATATATCCATAATTTAACTTCCTCAAGACAGGAGATGAGATTACTGATAGAACAACAATCGTTAGACCTGACAGGAAGGTAGAATTGTGTGTCATCAGCATAACAATGATAAGCTATACTGTACTTCTGAAAGATGGAGCCTAAAGGAAGCATATAAAGAGAAAAAAGCAGAGGACCCAATATGGAGCCTTGAGGAATGCCACATGTGAGCAGTGTTGGGGAAGAGAAGTGATGATTCTAATCATTGCACATAACTTGTCTCATGTCTGTCTGTGGGTAATTCATTTATTTTAGCTTGTTTGAAGTGATCTCAGAGCAGTGCCTTATTCCTTTGATTACTAGAGTACTCACAACTCAGGATGCGTATGGAAATGTCAGTCCTTGCTAATTCTAGAGTGCACTAAAATCAAATACACCCTAAGAAGAAATGGTTCAATATAGCCTAAAAAGTTTCTGTTACTCGCTTCATATTTGGAACACCTATAAGTTTCTGTATAGAAGCCTTTTTACAGCTTAAACAAAAGGACCATATAGGGTTTTTATTGCCATGTGAAAAGGTTCTATATTGAATATTTATGGTTATGTCCACTGCTTTAAATTTGGAACTCCTAAAAGGTTCCATATTGAACCTTTTATAAGGGTTAAAGAAAAACCCTATCTGCTGTTTTCTTTATGTGAAAAGGTTATATATAGAATCTTTAGGGTTGTATCCCCTGCTTCAAATTTGGAACCCCTAAAAGTTTCCATACTGAAACTCTTATAAGTGTTCAAACATGAAAAACACTACAGGGCTTTTTGTAGCCTTAGGCCCTTTCCCACCGGCAGTAGTAAAACCCATTTTAGGTACTTTTCCACAGGACTAATACTTTTTGTCGCTTTTTACCTGAGGAACTATAGTTCCCCCTATCTGTCACTCACTCGACGTTGTGTCGATGAGTTGACACTAGGGGTCGCTCTTATGGAGCTCAGAAAAAGAGCTCACTGAGTGAATAACTTCGTTTATATATATATATATATATATATATATATATATATATATATATATATATATATATATATTTATATTCCAGGTGAACCAAGCGGTCGCGGTGCACCTTATGCCCACAAAACGCCTCCACCTGGTGGAACCGCCCGAGGCTTCCATCCACGGCCTGTAAGCTGACATCGTCTCTGACGGCTTAAGCCTACAGCGCCGCTGGAAATGCCACCTCCGCCTTGTATGCCATGGCACTCCTTCAGGTGCAACAAGCCAAGAAACTTAGAGAACTACACAAGGGTAGTCCTGACCCGGGTCTAATGCAGGAGCTGCATTCGGCGACCGACTTCGCCCTCCGGGCAACAAAGGTCACGGCTCTCGGGCAGGCGATGTCCACCTTGGTTGTCCAGGAGCACCACCTCTGGCTCAACCTGGTCGAGTCGCGAGAGGCTGACAAGGTACGTTTCCTTGACGCCCCCATCTCCCAGGTTGGGCTGTTTGGCGACACCGTTGGAGACTTCTCTGGCAGTTCTCAACGATGAGGAAGCAGACGGAGGCTATACAACGCATCCTGCCCAGGCAGAGCCACAGACCCCGCACCCTGTCTGCTCGTCGCCCAGCGCGTCCCCCTGCGGTACCAACACCAGCCCCGCCACAAATTGAAATTTATTTTGCTGCACGCCCAACGGGCTGCGGTACCCACATTTTAAAAAAAAGAGCAGTTTCCTCAGCCCCCGGGCTCTACTTCCGGTCTCCCCGGTCGTTATCACGACGGCTGGTCACCGGTTCTCTTTGGCAGGTACAGCGCCCTGGAACTGGATCTCCCGCTTCCACATGCCCAGCTGCGATAGAGCCTGTCCCTCCAGCCGAGATGAAGAAGAGGTTTTACAGCCCCTACTTCATCGTACCCAAAAAAGGTGGCGGGTTGCGGCCAATCCTCGACCTGCGAGTTCTGAACCGGGCACTGCACAGACTCCCGGTCAAGATGCTCACGCAGAGATGCATTCTAGCAAGCGTCTGGCATCTGGATTGGTAGACCTGAAGGACGTGTACTTTCATGTCTCGAACCCTTGCCCCACTGAGGGAAGCGGGTGTCTGCATCCTCAACTATCTCAACGACTGGCTAATCTTAGCTCACTCGCGAGACATGTTGTGTGATCACAGGGACCTGGTGCTCAGGCACCTTAGCCGCTTGGGGCTTCGGGTCAACTGGGAAAAGAGCAAGCTCGTCCCGGTTCAGAGCATCTCTTTTCACGGTATGGAGTTGGACTCGGTCTCAATGATGGCGCATCTCACCAGCAAGCGCGCACAGTCAGTGCTGAGCTGTCTGCATACATTCAGACGGAACACGTTGGTCCTACTGAAATCCTTTCAGAGGCTCCTGGGGCATATGCCATCCTCAGCGACAGATTACACCACTTGGGTTGATGCATATGAGACCACTCCAGAACTGGCTACAGACTCGAGTCGAGAGACGAGCATGGCGCCATGGCACACAACGCATCCTCATCACGCAGGCTTGTTGCCGCTCTCTCAGCCCCTGGTCAGACCTAGCATTCTTATGGGCAGGAGTTCCCCTAGGCCAGGTCTCCAGGCACGTCGTGGTCAGGACAGATGCTTCCCAACGGGGGTGGGGTGCCGTATGCAGCGGGCACTCAGTCGTCGGCCCTTGGACTGCCTCGAGTTGCTGGCAGTACTACTTGCCTGAGGAGGCTTTTGCCGTTGATCCGGGGCAAGCACATGTTGCTCCAGACGGACAACACAGCCACAGCGGCGTATATCCACCGCCAAGGCGGTATACGCTCTCGCCACATGTCGCAACTCGCCCGCCGTCTCCTCCTTTGGAGTCAGCACCGACTCAAGTCGCTGCGAGCCACTCACCTGAACAGCACAGCAGACGTGCTGTCACGGCAGGTTACATCCAGGGGAGAGCGGAGGTTCCACCCCCATGTGGTTCAACTGATCTGGAGTTGATTCGTCCAAGCGCAGGTAGACCTGTTCGGTTCCCCAGAATCCTCCCATTGCCCACTTTGATACTCTCTGACCGAGGCCACCCTTGGCACAGATGCCTTGGCACACAACTGGCCCCCGAGGCTTCGCAAGTATGCGTTTCCCCCAGTGAGCCTACTTGCACAGACGTTGTGCAAAGTCAGGCAGGATGGGGAGCAGGTCCTCTTAGTGGCCCCTCATTGGCCCTCCCGGATTTGGTTCTCAGACCTCACGCACAATTCCCCTGAGGAAGGACCTTCTTTCTCAGGGTCGGGGCACCATCTGACACCCACGACCAGACCTCTGGAATCTCTATGTCTGGCCCTTGGACGGGACGCGGTAGACCCGCGGTGGTAGACACGATCACTCAGGCGAGAGCCCCTCAATGAGGCGCCTTTACGGCCTGAAGTGGCGTCTGTTCGCTCAGTGGTGTTCTTCCCATGGTGAAGACACCCAGAGATGCGCAGTTGGATCAGTGCTTTCCTTTCTGCAGGAAAAGTTGGAGGGCCGGCTGTCCCCTCCACCATGAAGGTGTATGTAGCCGCTATATCGGCACATCACGATGCAATGGAAGGTAAGTATTTAGGGAAGCACGATTTGGTCATCAAGTTCCTGAGAGGCGCGAGGAGATTAAACCCCCCCAGGCCGCGCCTCGTTCCCTCGTGGGACATCTCTGTGTTCCTTCGGGGAGCTCCCTTCGAGCCCTTTGAGTCAGCAGAGCTAAAGGCGCTCTCTCTGAAGACTGCCCTCCTGACGGTGTTCACCTCCATCAAGAGGGTAGGGGACATGCAGGCGTTCTCTGTTAGCGAACTGTGCCTAAAGTTTGGTCCGGCTTACTCTCACGTCATCCTGAGACCCCGACCGGACTACGTGCCAAAGGTTACCATGACCCCGTTTAGGGATCAAGTGGTAAACCTGCAAGTGCTGCCCCAGGAGGAGGTAGACCCAGCCTTGGTGTTGCTGTGTCCGGTGCGTGCTCTTCGCATCTAGTTGGACCGCACGCAGAGCTGTTTGCTTCGGCGGACAGCGGAAGGGAAGCGCTGTCTCCAAACAGAGGATCGCCCACTGGGTCGTCGATGCCATCACAATGGCATACCACGCCCAGCACATGCCGCCCCCTGTTGGCCTACGAGCCCATTCTATCAGGGGCGTTGCGGCTTTGTGGCCGTTATCCCATGGCGCCTCTCTAGCAGACATATGTAGAGCCACGGGTTGGGCAACACCTAACACCTTTGTGAGGTTCTATAACCTCAGGGTTGTGCCAGTTTCGTCCTGTGTGTTATCAGGTGACACAACCAGGAAAGTTCGGGTCAGCTGGCCGGGTGTATCGCTTGAGGCGAAGACATGCGCTCTTTTCCCAATTGCGTTCGCAGGAAGTGTGAACCCTGGACGTTCTTCCTCCCTAACTTATCAGCAGTCAAGTCTTCGGAGAGGCTTGTTGCCGCCCCGGTACGGGCGTCACTAGGCCCCCGTATTGAGGTAAGTGCTCCACATGTGCTGATTGTCCCCTTCGGCAACCCCTTGTGACGTATATCCTGCAAAATGGTTTCCCTACTGGTAAACCGCGTCTTCCTTGGACAGAGGGCCCTCTGCCCTGGGTCGCCGTGTTTGTAGTAACCCCTCCCCCCCTTGGGTAGGGTCTACCATGACGCCGCTCCACATGATGTGCTTCCGCTCCTAACCAGTAAGACCGTGTGTGTATTCCCTCTCGGGGCCAGATGTGGTCTCTGCGGTGTCCTCCTCCTTGGAGGGACACCCCCCAGCTTGGACCATATATTTGGCCCCCAGCCGAACGATTTTGTTCCTTTTACAGGGGAGAATTATAGAGAGAAGGCAGAGTTGGGGATAGTTATGCGATGGCTTGCTGTGCGGCTACGAGGCACACAGAGGTTTGCCCATCTCACACCACCAGTCTGCGTAACTCGGCTCAGCTCTGTGGCATTTTCCATGGGGACCCCTAGTGTCAACTCATCAACACAACGTCGAGTGAGTGACAGACAGGGAATGTCTCGGTTACTGACGTAACCTCCGTTCCCTGATGGAGTGAACGAGATGTTGTGTCCCGCCGGCCACAACACTGAACCAACCGCTGAAAGCGCCGGGTCTTTGGCTTGGCTCCTCAGTGCGATACCTGATGTGTATTTGCAGTATCACTCCTTTTATACCTGTATGTCCGGGGGAGTGCCATGCAAATTCCACACGCCAATTCTAATTGGCCTTTTCTCAAAATCAGAGATGTCTGGGCTCCGCAGGAGCGACCCCTAGTGTCAACTCATCGACACAGTGTCTCATTCCCTCCATCATGGAACGGAGGTTACGTTAGTAACTGAGACATTACTCAAATTTGTTTTAGGGGAATTTTTAAGCTCCTATTCCAGGGTAGGTACTTTTGTGGCATATAGGGACTGTGGCAGGTGCTGCAGCTTGTGATTGGTCAAAAACTTATGGTACACAAAGCATTGAGAAGACAGCTGCCTTTAGTAAACGATCTTGCTGCTAGCCTGCTACTCAAAGGATTGTGGTAATCTTACAATTCCCTTAGCAAAAATAACATATAACAAACAAAGTATCTAAAGAGAATCACCCTTTTCACATATGTGTGTGTGTGGATGACATCATCAGGAGACACGTTTTGAGTTTGTAACGCATCTGTGGTGTTTATACTTTGTGACTATACAGAAAATAAAGTAATTTCTGGATTAGTACATTGAATCTTTCCTGGGATGATGGATATAAATAATCAGATGTTTATCAAGAGTGGGTAATTTAACTTTATTATGCTCTAAAACACCATGAAATTTAGTTTATATGAGGGAAGAATTTTGTGCCTGTTACTGCAAGGTTAACTTGCAACAAGAGATCTTTTTTAACCTGTTGATACGCACCCTCTTTTTGAGCACAAACCATGAAAATGACATACCTGAACTTAAATGGTTGTATTTACTGGACACTTTGGAGTATGGACACAGTTGTATTATCTTTTGAAAGAAGACACTTTGGGCTTTCCCAGAATTAATATATGTTGTTATTTTTTAAAGTTAGAGAAGCTGAAGATTATAGTAATTGAAATATTTTGTGCTGAAGATGTTTTTATAATCTAACAAAACAATCAAAAAGTACCAAGACAACCCAGAAATAGAAGTTATGTTTCAAATTTGAAGATGATCTAACAAAAATTGTGGTTCCTGCCAGCTTTTTTTTCCTGTAAAATCACTGACGGTGTACAGAGTAAAATTAAGGCTCCGCCTTTCAAAACGTCACAAAATCTGACTGCATTGCTTGGCTATTATGAATAAAACTACTCCCCATTTTTAAAAATAGTCTTTGGAGACAGGGTCGTTTTATTTATGAGACTCTAATATATAAGATAATATACAGTTTTACAACATGAATGCTGCTCAGATTGCATAGTTTTTTGAAGAACGATGACAAAGGGTAATTCTTTCAGGCGAGATCTCATGTAAACAATGGAGAATATATCAATATTTCTCAGATTTATCTCTTTTATGGACAAAAAGTGCTATTGGATGTTTTTCAGTGAATGCTTGTCATGGACAATTGTGGCGAAATGGATGCATTTTCATAAAAAAGGAATGAAGTCCCGTTTTGATATTGCATGTTTTCATTTGTACTCCTGGCACAAATAACTAAATTGCTCTTTCTGGAGCATTGCTATTGTGAAACAAAGATCGATATCAATGTTGAACCCTTAGACCTTTGAAAAGGTGTATAATTTGTTTTTGTACATTTATAGACAGTAAATTGTATATTAAATGTAAGCAGAGTGACGTCACTACTGCGTACGGGGGGGATGGCATATCAACAGGTTAATTCAATGAGTGAGTACTGCTGTCCAGTAATTTATGTTGAGTCATAAAAGCCTGTATTGTAAAAGATTGTGTTGATAAATTGAATTATAGTGTTATATTGAATTATATTTTTAACATGTTGTGTTCTGAGTTCAGCATGTGCCGATTGGTTAAAAAATGCTTTTGCCGCCTCGTCTCATCGTCTCGATGGGAACTCTTACGAGGAACAGCACACAGGGCTGCACCACAGAGTACCACGCACACGCCTCACATGCACAGTTTTAACTGTAACCTGAAGACACAAGCTGCATCCGAAAACTGGAAAATGCTGCCTTCAGAGGCTATATAAAAATGGATGGATTTAAAAAGTTATTTTTAAACTGTTCCATTCATTCAAAAACACTGTTGTTTAAACCATTAACTGATTAGGCCAGGGCTCTATGCTAACTTTTTTCCCAAGGAGTACATGCGCTCCTAAATGAAAAAATTTAGGAGCACACAAAGAAATTTAGGAGCACAGTGAAAATTAAATACAGAGTTTATTAACAAACAATTTATTACATACATATTTATACTGCGTGTATGAGTGTGTGTGCGTGTACTAAGGGACACACATCTGTGGAACAGCACATACCTCCCAAATCACACATTGAACCCATGCCTACTAAAATCAAAGGATATCAGTTGTCCAGCTGCTTTTGTATGTTGACCGTCTGGCATTCTTAGAGGTCAGCCAGCGATCTCTCATTATGTCAGCAATTTGACCGATCATCTCCACACATTGTCGTATGTGGGATTCATGTAAACTCAGTTTTTGTGGAGGAGTCTGATAAGCGGCCCAAATTTGATGAAAGGTTCTTATTCTTTCACAATGAAGTATGCAGTGTTTATCTTTATTTTCAGCTGCTTCAACTTCTCCTCCTCAGACTGCAGTACTTGCCTCCTCAAGGCTGCTTACACAGAGCCTGATGGTTTCTCCTGTCTCATCCAGAGCACTGGAGATGCTGCCATGAGATGTTATGTTTCGCTACACTATCTCTTTTCAGATTAGCGATGGGCATTCCGGCTCTTTTCATAATTGGTGTTAAAACAATTCTAATGAAATTATTAAATGAAATTATACTATAAATAAATGAATTTATTTAAAAATGCATTGATTTGTTAAGAAAAATAATACTATTAAACATTTGCATTTAAAGTATAACTTATTGTATATAAACAAAGTGCATATAAACCAATCAAAACTAATACAATCTGAACAACATAATAGACAGAGCCACCGCTGGCCAAATTGATGCCCTACACATGATATGAGCGTGAAGCGATCGTCTGTGTTCCGCAACTGCTTTCGGGTCCTTGAATAACGTATAGCGAACGAGTAAGGACAGCCGGTGGACTTTCTGGTGCCATCCTAGGGTAAGATGGTGCCATCCTAGGGTAAGATGGTGCCCCCCTAGGGAGTTGATGCCCTACGCAAACTGCGTAGTATGCATGTAGGTAGCGGCGGTACTGATAATAGAATAATTCACCATATCAAAGAAAAACAAATAATTTGCAAAACTGCAGCATCCCAGAAATTGAAATAAATGTAAAATAGAAGGATGTTATTTCACGTGTGCATTTAAAGTATAACTTTTCAATGTACATAACAAAGTGCATATAAATGTTACAATTAAAATACAATCTGAACAACATAAGTTGGCTCCGCCCTCCCTCACGCATCTTTGGTTCATTGGTTGACATTGCTTGTCTGATTGACAGGAACAACAGGTGAGGCTTTTAGTCTGAGCAGAGAGTCAGAACTAATGTGTGCGCTTGAGCATTTAGGCCTATATTATTTCATTCTGGTTTTTTTTCGTTATTTTAAAATCTTTTGATTATTCGTATCTTATTTTTTTTTTATATATATATTTGTATAAATAGATTCTGATATGCGAGCCGGCTCCCAGTGTTCACCTACAAGAGCCGACTCGAACGTAAACAACCCATCACTATTTCAGATGCGGGTTTCCTGACAGGAAGGACGAGATGCCCACCTGTTTCTGCCCTCTACAATATTTGCAGAACATGACGTTGTTTTCGAACTCTAGCCATGGGAGCATTTTGAGCCAATTTGCATTGAATCTATATGTTCTCCCTCCACCGGCTACAGCGGATGTTGAAGTGACAGCTGTGGTCACGGTAGTTTTGCTCTCAGCATCCCGAACGTTAGCCGTCTCAGGTAAACCTTGTGAAAAGACTTCATTAGTTAAACCTTGCGAATCCCCCTCGCTAAATTCCTCTTTCTCCTCATCTCTTTTTCGCTTAAAATAAAATGCGATGTCGCCTATACCGCTACTTTTTTCCATTGTTCACCTTTCTCTCTCTGTCTGGACCGCGTCATCACAGAAAACTCAGCTTGTGGAATGTGGGTTTTGTAATTTTTAAACAAATATCTTAAAAAGGGGGGAGGGTTACGTTTGTAATCTTTAATCGCACATTGTGCTCGTAAATCATTTTTCCAGTTCGCACATATCTATTTTTAGGGGCAAATGCGAGTGAAATACTCGCACTGTAGAGCCCTGTTACAGGCACCTGCCTGCGTTTTCAGATGCAGACAAAGTTTGTATAAAACAGCCCTAACAAAATTGTATCTCCGATCCCGACGTCCTCAGTCTGTGTTGTTGATTTTGTTTTTGCTATTGAATCGCACATGCAAATATCATCACAAGAAATGTAATGTCAATACTAGATGACATCACTATGAATGTAACTTCTCTATGTTACAAAAGAGGAAAATTCTCCTAGGGTGTGCTGTTCCTCGTAAGATTTCCCATCGAGTTACTAAGGGAAAAGTACCAGGACTGTAGGTGGAAAAGGTTCAGTCACTCTAAAAAGTTCCATATTGAACATTTTAAAAGGGTTAAGCTGCATCTGTGGAGCTGAGTAAAGAATAATGAACATTATTTCTAAGATCGGCAAATGACCCAGGCATGAAATAACAGTTTAAATCTAATTTGACACTCATCATTTAATTTGAAATGGTCAAATGTCAGGCTGATAGGAAATGAGATAAAACAGGCCAATTAGTTGGAGCATACATCACTTCAAGAGTGAGTGGTCCTTCACATGAGGTGCACACTAACAACTGTGTGTGTGTGTGTGTGTGTGTGTGTGTGTGTGTGCGTGTGTGCATGTTTTGGGGTGAGCTAAATAAGCACCAAGTGCAAAAACCCTGACTGGAACTACACAAGAAGGAGTGAAACATGTCTCTTAATGAAGCAAGGCACAGTCCTCGACAATAATTTTCAAAGGCGCGCAAAAAGATTAAAGTCAAAGGAGCCTCCCAATGGCTTCGAGCCTGCGTTTCTTTGAAAAGCACCCCCAATTCACAGAATCACGAACCCCCCACTCCCCTACTCATGCACGACCCACCCCACTGTCTTTCTTTTTCTTTCTCTCAAATAACTGAAGCTTCACTTTAGCCACCAAATCTCCCCCTGATCCTATCATTAAAAGAACACTAGTGTGGGGCTTTGCACACAAGTTGGCAAGCCAGAATGGAACAAATGAGGAGCTCACTGCTAAACAGGCACCTTCTCTCTGTGACTGAGACTCATTGTGTGTGTGTGTGTGTGTGTGTGTGTGTGTGTGTGTGTGTGTGTGTGTGTGTGTGCACACTTTAATATAAACACTCTTGTGCCCTCCACGAGACAAGCACACTCTAGACTTACGAGCCAATAGTGTACTCTTTGCATGTTTCCGCACACTCACACATACAGGCATGTACAATAGGATGAATAATTGATTGTCATGGGGGATTCATGTGTTAAGAACAGAGGAGGCGTGCCAGTAGCGTTTTCACTTCAAATTTGTATTGTCTTTAGTCTCCACCAGTCATCAGCATATCTAACACCTGCCTCAGTCAGATGTGTAGTGGTGCCTGAGCCTGGAACCCGCTTTCATCTCTGCACTGTTACTGATACACACACACACAAAGTGTGTTGAAAAAATCATACCACCACACTGTTTCAAGAGATCATTATCTATCAAGAAAACCAGGACACAAGTTCGATAGCTCAACTCACCCCAGCTCTCCTGCTCTCTTTCCTTTTTATATATATATATATATATATATATATATATATATATATATATATATATATATATGTATATATATATATGAGCTAACTTTTGTTTGATCATGTTCAAGTCAAAAATATTTTCAAAAATACAGAAAAAGTTCTTGACTGCTATTCTAGAAAAGGTGAATCAATGTGAGAGAAAAAATTTAAGTCTTTCAGATACTCTCATGTTTCTCTCCAGTATTATGCACATCTCAAATAAGAATCATCTTTGTCCATATGCATTAACAAATAAGCAATTAAAATTAAAAGTCAATATGTTTAACAGGATAAACAGCCTTTCACAATTTTTACAGTAGAGCAATGGCCTATGGTGGTGTGAAAATATGCAAACTATCAATAAGCAAAAAGAAATGTTGAGAAAACTGCTACAGAGTTTTATAAAGTTGAAAGTATCTGAAAGTATATTTTGTACAAAATCAATAAATATTTGTGTATGAAAAGCCACATAGATGCATTGTCATTTACAAAAGTCAAATTTGAAAGTTTACATTTTTTGAATGATCATATTGTTCCACAGACTATAAACAGCTTCCTGAAATTCTATATGTGCAGTTTTTTTTTACATAGTTACAGTAAAACCAAATTCAGATATGTAAACGAATGTCAACCTCAAACAAATTGTGCATTCACTCTGTGGACAGGATATGTGGTATAAAGTGTAAACAGTGATGCAAAATTGAAGAGAGAGAGCATCATTGGGACTAAGATGTATCCGGCTTAAGTGTGTAGACATTTCGCCTTGGGCCCAAGTCCTGCCACTATGACATCACATGGGGCCTGGTAGTCAACTATCAAAGAAGAAGAGTGCAATCATCTGGGGTCTAACGTATTCATCAATGGCAAAATATTTATACATGCCATTCCCTAAAAGGATATCTCCTTTTAAAAAAGCAGCCTATTGGCACCACATGAAGAGTAACATGCCATCAAAAAGACCAGAGAATTAAAAATACAAAACACGGCAATGTTGAAAAACAAGAACCTTCTAAAATATAGAAATCCTCTTGGCTAAGTAATAACAATAATAATAAAAAAAAGATGCCATTGAATTAAGTTGCATGTTGCTTTTTTGACTAGGCACCCTTAGATTTGATGAAATGCTGTCTGGCTGATCAATAGGATTGAGCTCCAGGTGGTATTCTTAATTAAGGTAATTTATGAAGCTGTTACAATGGGGATGCATCACAAATGGCCCTACACATAGCATTATACTTATCTAGTGCTACAGTCTACTAGCTTCATGTCTTACGTTTTAGATTTCAACACTGCTTATTTGAACATTGTCAAATAAAGTTCCATCTCCTGAAACATGAAAGTGAAGTGAAATCGGCAACAGTGAGTTGATTTTCTTTAGTCAAAATTGGTCTGTGCTTACAGAAATTCGAAACACTGCCCCCAGTGGCCAAAGTAATAAGTGTTGTTAGGAGTAAGGGCACGTATGAGCTCCATTTTCCAGGTCAAATGTCCACAGAGGGGCACCAAAAGCGAGTTGTTTTCAGAAGGCTATTATACAGTGAAGAGGAATTTTCTAAACTGTACCCCCCAACTACAACCTAAACCTAACCATCAGTGGAGTAAAACTGTAATGTTACAGGGGAAAATGCAACCTCTTAATCGCGCTTCTCACCGATTATACATACGCGATTACTTCCTGGTTTTATCATGAGAATCCGAACCCCGGTCTCCCACGTTGATGATGCAACACGATTTCAGTCACGCCACGTGTAAAGGAAAATACCCTTGAGCCGAAGCAAAAATGTCCGATAGGAGATGCTGCTTGTCCGTGAGTCAGCATAATGTGACCAATCCTACAGTAGGGTACAGAAACTCTTGAAAACAACATGCAGACTTCCATTGTGATCATGTTGAAACTTTTGTGTTTTCATTCCTATTACAGTACTGGAACATTTCAATATTTGTATCCCTCTACTTGTCTGTGTTTGTGGCATTATTGCGAATGCTGTTGTTCTTATTATCATCACAGATTTGGCCATAGGCTAGAAATTCAGATTCACTGCACACTTGCAAATGTGATATTGCTTTCATACATCAGTTCGACAAACAAATGATAAAACGAAAAGTAAATAATATTGATTAACTTACGTTTCAGATACAAATTGGCAAGTGAAATTTACATTACTTCTCTGCCAGCAAAACTCAGAATACAGATGAGTAGAGTGATTCAAATAGTGAACTGTCCCAATGCAGTTATTCTGAATATCAGCACTTTTGGAATACTGATTGGTCAATCAAATTTAAAGACTTGAACTTTTGTATACTCAGTGACACACAATGACTGGCCCTGCTTTGGCTTTAATTTAGAATGTTGTTTATTGGGGGAGCAAATAATTACCAAAATAACTGACCATTTTGTGTCTAAAGTTTGAGTTGATTTGTTGTTTGTAGAATTGTTGTACAAAATCAGTCAGCATAGCTTTTTATAGAAGCACTCTTGCTTGAGAGATATTGCTTCATTACATGTAACTTTAGGTTTCACATTAAATGTTTGAAAAGTAAATCTTTTCAAAGAAATTGATGCATCTGATGCATTTAATTCCAGCACTGTCCTCCCAAGTTTCACTAGTCAAGTATTTCACCTGTAGAGGATACATTTGAGTGAAAATTTGTCAGAACAACAGAAGGAACATCATATTGGTTGGGGTTAGGGTCTTATTTCCATGGGTTCAGTTGCATCAGTCTTTACACTCCTCAAGCTCTATTGGAAGCTTTGACAAAGACAATTAAACTGAGAAGTTCTTACACCCTCATACACAGTTTTGCAGTCAATGTGAGACCAATTACCATTTTTAAGATATTTCCATGGATGCATGAGCACTGTCTTTAGTGTTATGAATATTCTGTTAAAGACATACAATATGAGCTCTAATTGACTTCAACAACATGGTCATTTCCAAAATGTTGCTGTGTAGTTTGGCTTCTCATTTGTGGAAAGAAGTAAACACATTCAGAGGAGTTTGATCCTAACTGGTCAAAAGAATGAGTTTCTTTAGAACTGGCCCTTCCAACGAAAGTATACTATATATTATTTATAAAACTTGTTATTTATAATTTTATGAAAATGTCAGCCTATAAAACCTGCTACTTATTTATCATCTCAAAATAATCAATAAGATTCTTTCTAAATTTTGCTTGTGGGCTTTATATTCTTAACATTTAATTGCATGTAAATTCCAGTAGTGGTTTTTGAAGTGGTAGATTTACAAGATAAATAAATAAATAAATAGTCATTTCTGTGCCTGTTTCAGGATCAAATAATCTGACACTAAAGCAATTTTGGTTGCACTTTATTTTACAGTACTGTTCTACGTTTACTTACTATATAATTACTACAACTACAGTAATTACTAAGTACTAACACTAAACCTAACCCCAACCTTAACCATAACCCATATTAAGTACATGTAGTTACTTAATAGTACTTTCTTTGGTATGTACAAGTACTGAAAGTACACGTACAGTTAAATAAAGTGCAACCGCAATTTTACTCTAAAACTATGGTGCTATCAACTGAATCAGCAGCAAAAATAAAGTCAGTCTTTTTATTCTCACACAAACTCTTAGCCTCTATCAAACCCATGTTTTCACCAGATATAAAAAGTTTATTTGAAGGGCTATATCAAAAACACAAATAATTTCAGTGCATGACACTCAAAGGCATAACATAGCAGAGTAGGCAAGATGCAAACTGTTAAAAACTGAGTAAGTCAGTTTGGAGCAACAACACCACATGCTTATGCTTGCAGAAAAATGCTTAAAGTCTGCGTGAATATGTGTGTGAATAGCCTGACAACATAGCTGCACTATTTTCTTTTTTTTCTTTTTTTTTTTTTTTTGATGAGGAAACACAGCAGCGATGGAGTCCTAACAACAAGGTGTGCCAGGAAAATTGGCTCCCGGAATGCTCCTCTGTAATTTTCCTAAAATAAGTGTGTGCTGAAGGTATGCAGTAACACCCATTGCTTACACCTTAGTGAAATATATTATAAAAGTCAAGGAATTTATAGAGAATTCAAGGAAGATTTTTGCATTTGAGTTTACATTTAAGTGTATGAATTTGTTTGTTAATCTTGACTGCTTGCATTTAACATAATAACAAAATAAATGTCATAAATACTGTACATTGCACTGATCCAGTATTACATTTTCTTTAAACAGACCAAAATATGTACCTAGACTGTAAAAAATTTGTTACCTGAAATTATTAACTTGAGTATCTATTTCTTCTTGATCTTCCCTTAAAATTACTTAATGTTAAATAATATTTTTGAGTTGAATAAAACCAATTAATTTATATGTTACCACATCAAGCCCATTTTTCATTTATGTGACAACCATTTTTTTTTAAGATCTTGACATTAGTCCTCTGCTGCATCTGTTGACATCAGCAATGCAAATCCTGGATGGCAACATTTAGACACTTAAAATTGTTTCCCTTTCTTGTAACATTAACATTCAATCATTTGCTATTAGTGCTCATAGCCCGGTAAAAGCTAATCTTTTATTCTGTTTTTCAATTATTGTAGAGTGCAGGATTAAATAGGGAGGCGGAGATAATGAAATTAACTTCCGAACTTAAAGCAATTCTCTGTGGCACAATGATCAGATATTCCCTCAGCCTGGAAAATAAATGCAAATTTTATGCGTCGATAATTTGTTATTACAATTGCAGCAACATAAAACAGAGTTTTCTTTAACAATTTGACTTAAAATAGTGCATATTAATTAGCCATGGGAAAGCAGACATGAATATTAAAATTGTGCAATAGGAAGCCCTGTACTTTTGACACTCAAACAGTGATGTGGGTGTGACAGAATGGTGTATTTGTTTGTATTTCAAGGGCCTTTAGATCTCAGAGGCATTTCATCAACATGAAACGAAATCTGAGCCCAACAGTTTTCATTATGGGTAATATCGCGTGTATGCAAAGGGGAGATACTTGCACACAGACCTACAAATTTAGACCTCTCATTTACTTTTGCACTGCTTGTCTTGTTTATTTTATAAAAAATGTTGTTCATCATGCGAGATATATATTCCATCACAGAGCACACTTAGGTTGAAAAGTATAGATTCTGTATTTTTTAAAGCCGAAGCTGGTTATCTGGTCTTAGCTGGACACTGCTTATTTTAGAGAGGTTTTGGGCATCTGGAACCAGACACCAGCCCCACCCCTCTCATCCGTCACTAGTGGCAATCTCCCTGAGGGGATGCCCCAGTGACACCCATAATGGTTGTTTGAAGGCCCCATAAAAGACGTCAATGTATTGATGGAAACCCTTTGAGGACAAACCTTATTTGTTTGTGGATCAATCCAGTCAATTCATAAAAGGGAACCATAAGGAAGTGTAAAACAGGGTTCAATGATGACATTACACCAGTGACCTCACAGCCTTTTCTTCAGATTGTGATGACAGGGACAGTCTGTTTTCACAATAGCGTGTTGCATTTTTATTAAATCATCGAATCCCTCAGAATCAGATTACCATCTTCCATATTAAATTGTATTGTCTGCAGTTTGTCTGTGCAACCTAGGAATGCTTTATCAGCCTGCATTTTTGCTGACACATTTGCATCTTGAGTACATTGATATACCAATTCTAAGTTCACAACTACAAAAAAATAGCAATACTTAAAAACTTAAATAATCATTATGATTTTTTTTTCTATTTCCATATTTTCCTATCTTAAGTTATTCATTTTAAAGGCATGTTCCATTCAAATCATTCTCTATAAATAAATAAGGCCTGTGAAGGAAAGACCCACCAGACTAAGCTCTAAAGGGAAGTATCTATACTGCAGACATCTTGAGGAGAGAGAGAGAAGTCAAAGTTAACGTCTTAACCAAAGTACTGCAGAAAACAATCACTTAGTTGCATAATTTTAAAAATGAGAGCAGAAATAATTTCTACCTTTATTAATTACTTCAAATTTGGGCACTGTTGAGAGTGATAACAAAGACAACTGAAAGACAAGACAAAAACAGGATAAAAACCATCCTACTTTTTGAATTCAAGTGGGCAGTTAAAAGTCTGTGAGGTCAAAGTTTTGATTAAACAAATTTGGATCACATGGTATCACATCATGCAACAATGCAGGTATCACACAATAAACCGAGGCTGGCCAATTGTAAACTTATGCTATACATTTAAAAGACCAACCAGTCCAGATCCACAGGGTGCTATTATAATAATCTCATACAGTACCTGGCTCTGTGACCCTTGGCCTCAGAATGGATTTTACTAATGAGACCCCATGATGTCTGCATACACTCTCCTCCCAGTGCTACCCAATTCCAACTTGATGAACAGAGCAGACCACTTCATTTGCATTCGCAAAATCTGTAACAATCTCCATGGAGGCACCCAACCAAAGCAAAGAGGGAGAACTAATAAGAAGACATGAAGAAAAGAGGAAAAAGGTTCACTACAACTTCCAGATTAAGGTCAGTCTTCCTCGCCCACCGTCTCTCAAAAGAAAGTCAGCAAGGGAGCAAAATTTAAGGAAGACTGAAAAAAAGGGAATTAGCTACCAAAAACCTGTCATAGCGATGGGGAGGAATGGTGGGGAGTCTTAGGTAAGGGTGATGAAAAGTTTTAAGGTAAGTTCGAATAGAGTCTAAAGCGAGGTCCTGTGGAATAGAAGGAAAGAGCCCAAGTGCCTGCCTGCTCCAAAAGAGAACGTGATGAGACTGCATGTCTAATGAGCTCGCCGGCTCCAGAGAACCCCGGCTTTTCTTATTCTCGTTCATCATTAATTCAGCAACGTTGATAATTTCATTAGATTGCCACCATTTTTTTCTTAACTTATCAATAATTGATGGGCACGCTCCTCGATGGGGGTAGTCCCTGTGCTCAAACGTGCATTTTTGCACATGTGTGTATGTGTGTGTGGTGTGTGTTGGACTCACCTGCACACACAGTTCTTTTCAAATGCCCACCTGTACATTTTTTCTGGCAGACATACTCCCCAAACGTATATACACACCACATAAACATCCACAACACAGCTTTGCTTTGGATAGGCAGCTCAGAGGGACCAAACATATGGCAGTCATCAAAATGAAGCAATGCTTCAGGTAAATAAAACAGTACCTGGCAAATACTAGATAGTTCTCATCTGGCACTGTGGCAAGAGCACAGAGGAAATCGCCAGGGCAGTAAAACAAACACACACAGGCAGTCAAGCAGCCAGCCGATCTCCCTGCAAGCTTTCAACAGCCAAGCTGTGGGATTACTCTAATCACATTTATTTATTAACCCTCAATTAAGAATGGAAGTCTTACGGCTCATGTTAGCTTAGAGAGAACATTGGGACCTGCAATACACATAATTGACAGGCAGGGCTTATACTTAGTTCAAACCATTTTGGCTGATTAAGTATAAGCCTTTCATCTGTGGATACAATGCTATTAATTAAATCATTAAAGGAATTATTCACATGTGTGTGTGTGTGTGTGTGAGAGAGAGAGAGAGAGAGAGAGAGAGGGGGTAAAAAAATGAAAATCAAATGAGAAGCTGCCTTGCAATAACTCCTGCAATATTCATTAATAAAAAAAGATTGCTTAAATTTAATGACAGGGATTACATGTGTAGAGACTGTCTCCATTTCGCCAAGCCTGCCCCTTAACACAAACCCTCCTCCCCATGTTTGATTACTTGATGAAGAGATTAAAGAAGAGAGCAAGGCGCACACCAGCATGCTCACACACACACACACACACACACACACACACACACACACACACACACACACACACACACACACACACACAGAGAAACACAGGCACTTACACATGCATTGTATAGTAAATACTTACAGTATACAGCTTACATGAATTTAGCCATTATACACACCAGTGTTGGAGGAGCTATTTGATCTACTGCACGAGCTTATCATAACTTCGACCCCATTTACACCTGGTATTAAGATGCATCTCGAATGATCCGATCACATGTGATGTCATTACAACCCACACGTGGTATTAGCTCCATTGCTCTGGATCTCATCCAGTCATCTTTCTTTCCCTCCACATTCAAATAATCGTTGGCTTCACCCTTACGATCTAATCCTCCATTTTGAAACTAGTTTCCACTTTGAATTCAGTTCGCCATTTTGAACTTAGCTCTCAATGTTGAAACTGATCCTCCATTTTGAAACTAGTTCCCCACGTGGAGTTTAATCTGCCATTTTGTTTCCTTTGTTACCGAATCTAGACACACACCCACACACATACATCCATACACTAGCATATAGCTCCACTGTTTAGTCAGGACTTCCATGTTATGTTTTTGTGTTATATTCATATAGTATTGGCAGTGTTCAGTCATGCTTGATTATAATAAATCTTGTTATATTATAATAAGAAGTACTCCTAGTTGTTTGTTTGAATATTTGTGTTGAAGCTAGCCTCTGCCACGTCAAGAACTCCCATATTACTTAAGTATTGTTAAATTGTTCTTGTTAGAAGCTAGCTTCTTCCCTTTTTGAGTATTTTGATTATTAATCAAAATACTCAACCTTCAGGGTAGAATTTTATGAGACTTGATCAGTCACTTACTATAATTTTTTTATTGTCCAAGAGTGGTCTCTCGAGGATAGAGTTAAATTCTAATATTTAATTTAATTAATAATGAATAAACATTATTTATTAGTTATATCTGATAGTAAAACTGATCTAAATAACCAGTGCACCCTACATAAATTGGTGCCCCGTGTGAGGCTGTGATAATTGTTGGCTTTCTCATATATTTTTTTAAATATTTTTTTTTTAGAGTAGCCAGAGGTTCCCTCTTGGCTTCACTTTCCTCAGGACATCCAAACTGCTAAGGCACAAGGTCGGTTGTGGTTGTGAATTATTGCAAGTGTTGTGTTAGTGGTTGCTTGTTTGGTACTAATTCATTATTCTTAAAAAAAAAAATTGTGTGAAATATTCAGTCACTAGATACTAACAAAGTAGTCTGATTGTTAACACCTAATTAGCAGTTCAAGAAACAGTTAATACTAAAAAGAAATTGCTCTTGAGTGACAGGTAAGTGGCTCTCCCCTGTGCATGCTCTTCTAGGGATAACGACTGGTGCATCAGTGTTTTCCACAGAGCAACATTTGTCGTCTATTGTCACCTTCAAAACTCAGCTCAATCATCAAATTTTTAAACTCGCAAAGAGTTCCTATATAGTCCACTGGACATTACCCTCTCACCTGCCTAACCAGGGAGATATGAATTTCCAGTCCCCATTAGCGTCTGGAGCTGAAGCTCCCTGGTCAAGTGAGGAAACCTCACTGTCCAACTGGGTCTCTGACCTCCTCCTTGTCCCTAGAGAAGAAAGGGTGGAGCTTAACAGCTACACACAATCCTAGTGTGATGCTGAAATGGCCGCCGTGGTTGATAGTGCACACGATCCTAAAGGGAAGGTATCCACTATCCAGCAAGCAGTTGGCAAACTGTTCCTGCTCTACCACCACAAGGCCCAGTTGCAGATAGCAACACTCAAGAGTGAGGTAAAGACACTTTCTGCCCATGGGAGTCGGCTTGATGCACGCAATTGTGCCTTACACAAATAACCTCCAGGCCACGAATACGAGGCTGGAAGAGTGTGTAGAAAGACTTCAGTAAGGTGAAACAGATAGCCGAGAAGCCGCGGACGATCGAGTCCGGCAGGAGAGCCGAGACGTACGGGCCAAGGCTCAAGAAGTGCTCCGCTACCCCACCTCTTACAGGAGTGGGGCAGAGGGCTCCGAGACCAGCACTACGACGAAATACCCCACCCCTGGTTCAGGTAGTATTTCAAAACTGTTGTCCCAACTCCCGGAGTTAGAACGCATCCCTGTTCGGGACACGAGTCCACCACGTTTCGGGGGCAAGAACCCATTCCTGCAATCCTCCCCAGCAGAAAATCTGCCCCAGCAGGGCGCCTCCCTCACCATCGCCGTGGCAATGGGGCTCATCCTCTGATGAGTCAGATGGACACCAGCGGGATAAAGCCACAGGTCTGCGCATGCGCCAACTCGACTCCTTTACAAAGGACATAGAACGCTTAAACCCAGCAAGCCAAGATTCAAATGTCAACGATTACCTCAGGGAAATTGAACATTGTCTTCCCGTCTCGCCTCATGCTTCTGCACGCGAGAAGTTTTCAACCGGTGCGCATTCGGGACAGCTACCCGAGGCTTTGTAGGGTTCTCAGCTGGGATTACTCGCCGTATACTGATGAAAAATCAGCCACCCTCAGTGCCATCCGCACCCAACAGAAGCGTTTGGAGCCTCCCTAGGAGTATTATAGGCATTTAAGGAATGCATACTTCCAAGGAAGTAATGAGCCGGGTCTGGAAGAAGAGCAAGGATTCAGATCTCTCTTCCTCTGTAAACTCGAACCCACATTACACTGATGTGTAAGCAGAGTAAACCGACCATGCAGGAGATTAGGAAAATCCCCAGATGAAATGGGAAACAGTCATGCGTCCGACTGTTAAACAAGGCAATGATGTCAGAGTCCTGGACATCCAGTTTTCCGAGAGGGCAGACTTGTCCATGCATGTCCAACCACCCACAGGGGGGTTGGAGGAACCAAGGGAATGACCACAAGGGTCACTTCCAGGTTCATTAAGAGTCCCAAGAATGGAATCCCATTCCAAAGAAAAGGAATGTAAGGTTTGATAAAAACCCCAGACATCGGAATGGAAACAAAGGGAATCGTTCGGTGCCTCCCAAAGAGAGGGACAGCCTCATCCAGAAACACCTAGCGGATGTGATGAAGCACCTCAATGCTTCTCTCTGTCCCCCCCAAAGGGCCAGACGATGAATACAAGGGGCCAATAGTGACAATCCGCCAACATGACTAGGCCAGACTCTTCCCCCGTCAACCGCCAGAGTCTACTTTGTAGGCCGGGGGAAGACTTTGCTGCTCCGGTTTTGCAAACGGCGGGGAGCAGAAGGCTTGGAGAGTGATCTGATGTAGGGTAGCAAAAGGCACCTTAGGCAGGTAGTCAGGATGAGGGTGCAAAATTGCTTTGGTCATTCCTGGGGCAAACTCTAAACAGGCTTGCAAAACAGACAGAGCCTGTAGGTCCCCAATTCTCTTTAGAGATAATCGCCATAAGAAAAAACATCTTGAGAGTCAGAAGTCTGTCAGACGTTGACACTTGAGGTTCAAAGGAGGTCTCAACCAGACCCTCAAGGACTATTGCCAAGTCCTATGAAGAGGTCATGTTCCTATCAGGAGGCCACAGTTGCATGGCTCCACGAATGAAGCAAGCAAGTAGAGGGTGCCTCTGAAGGGCACTCCGTCCATCAAGGCTTGGCAAGCCGAAGTGGCGGCCACATGAGCGTGGCGGGGCATAAGCCTGCTGACAGTTCTTCCTGCAGAAAGTCCAGAACTGAAGCGATCTGGCAGTTAACTGGTTCTGCAATATGAATTTTTAATAAAGGGAAACATTCTAGGCCATGGATGCGCCACCGTGTTCAGCCTCAAAGGGGGGGACTGGGTGACTTGGGGAGAAGTAGAGGAGACATTGCGCTGTTCATAGAGGCGAAAAGGTCCTCTTCTGCCCTGTAAAATGTACCCAGATTTGTTCCAAGCCCTGGCATTAAAATGGTCTCGATAACCTCAGGAGAAAGCCCTGTGTACCTCAGTTGGTACCCAACAGGGGCCAAGCATGAGAAGGTTCCACAATTCGGGCTGGGGATGAAATACAGTCCCCTGTGTCTGAGAAAGAAGGTCCTTCCTGTTCGGAATCGCCCGAGGCGAGACGTTCAGGGGAGAATTTAGCTCTGAGAACCATACCCTGTATCAGTAGAAGGCAAGACCCTTGCTGGCGAACCTTTGCGAAGACTCCCTGGAGCAGAAAAACCGGGGAAAGAAACACATACAGTCGCATTCCGGGTCATGTATGTGCCTTTACGTCCAGACCCAAGGGGGCTGAGTGACTTGGGGAGAAGCAGAGGAGACATTGCGCTCTTCATAGAGGCGAAGAGGTCCTCTTCTGCCCAGGAAAAATCTCACCCACTACCTCAGGGTGGAGATTCCACTCCCCCATCGGTATTTTCTGTCTGGACAGTAAATATTCTCGCATATACGGGCATCCAGGGATATAAACCGCCATGAATGACAGGAGCTGCCCTGGGCCCCAAGGACAATCTGACATGTCAGAAATTCAGCTGACATGAACGTGGATCTCCCTGATGGTTTGTGTAAGAGACTACCGCTGTATTGCCCACCCGCACCAAGACATGTTAGCCTAAGGAGGAAGTATTTCAGGGCCAGAAATACAGCCATCAACTCGAGACAGTTACTGTGACAACCAAGCTGACAACCCTCCTATTCCCTTTAAGCTGGACGACCACTTAAGGCCGCTACCCAGCCCATCAGGGAGGCGTCTGTCATTAGCAGCCTGCGACAATGAGACGCACCTAGAGTGGGATCCAAGGTAAGAAACCGGGGTCTGAACCACATAGAAAGGGAACGAAGCCCGCGCCACATAACACTTATTAGCCTAGGGGATTTGGCCCTTGGAAGAAACACCCCTGGCTTTGAGCCACAACAAAAACGGTCTCATGAGCAGAAGGTCCAGAGGGATCACCGTGGACGCAGACGCCCTGAGACCTAGAATTCGTTGATACTGACGAGCAGTGCAACCTTGACCTAGCCTGCCTTTGCTCAGGGTGTTCTGTATGGAAATGATTCGAGCAGGAGACAAATGAGCCCGCATCGTGATCAAATTCAATATAACTCCCAGATAGGTAATTGCCTGGGTGGGAGAGAATGCTCTTTTGACGTTTCAGACCCAGAGAAACCAGATGAGCCACGATGATACTGGGTGGCCATTGCCATGCCCCCTGAGTGCAGCGAGGGAAGAATTGCCCGAATGCTTCCTCTGGCTTTTTGCCTCCTGGAACCTGTAGATAACCGTAGTCATGGCGTCTCCAAAAAGTCCAGAAGGTGAAATTGGGGCATCAAGAAGGAAAGTTTTATCTTCGTCCTTGATGACCGATAGGTTGAGCCACAGGTGTCTTTCTGTACTGACCAAAGCGGACATAGACCGGCCAATAGCACAGGCTGTCTGTTTGGTCGTGCATAGAGATAGGTCCGTGGCTCGACAAAGCTCAGAAAATGCTTCCTCGTCGAGCGCGGAACCTGCACTCATGTCCTTAAGCAGATCAGCCTGGTATGCCTGCAACACCGCCATGGTATGCCTGCAACACCACCACCTCCACTAGCGTGGAGGTGGTCCTGCACGGCTTCGTGGGGAGGGAGGGTCTTTTCAGCGACGATGCCGAGCCTGGTGAGAGATAACCCGCAAGTGAATGTGCCTCTGCGTGAAAGTCTAAGAAGGAAAAGGGTAGCAATAAGCTGATCAAACAAGATTCATCTATTATGTTTTGATGTCTAAAATCTATATCCAATAACAAAGCCTCTAATCTATAAAAGTATGTTGAGAAACACACAGTAACATAGAAACCAGGAGCCTTCGTTGCATTGCGCCTCTCAGAAAACAATAATGATCCCTTTGATTGACACAATTAAATATTACTCCCACCACTGTATGAGACCACAGTCAAATGATGGCTGACATATAAGTGTGTGTGTGTGTGTGTAGTGTACATACATATATAAAACAAAAGTGGTGAAGTAAATATAGCAGAATAAACTAAGTACTTTCTACATTGAATAATTTAGGTCAAGTGTGAACTTGAAAATATTAAATAAATTCTCATACTCAATTTTAACAACAATATAACTTAGAAATAAATATTATTTTTGATTGTTTGTTATCTTTACAATGTGTCATCTAATATCAATGCAAAAGTATAAAAACCTTGTAACATTTATTCACTGATTCAAATATAACTTGTAAATAAAATAAGTAAATTTTTTATTGACTTTTTGAAGCTGGTGTTTTGCCATCCACATAACCAACCATGTGTTTTAAAGGGAAGTCCAAAATGTGAAACATTCGTAATGCTCATTTAAATGCTATTCTTAGCACCATCACATGAAATTTGTAAGTAAAAGTAACTGAATGATCTGAAATGTTTGTTATTTGTTTATATTCTCACTCATTTTATTCAATTGTCTGTCATGAAATTAAACAGATTTCATTTAATTTTATATAATTTAACAATTATCTTTTTTTATTTCAGTGTGAAACACAAAAGGACAAATTTTGTACAGGCCAAATAAAGCTTGTAAAGCTCCAAATAAAAAAAGCACCATAAAATTACTATAAAAGTAGTCTATATGACTGGTTGCTATATAGTATGTATATAATATTCCTAAGCCTATATTCCAAGTCTTCTAAAGCAATTCAATACGTGGTGTAGGTTTGGTTTGAAAGTTGGAAAGGACATATTTGCAAGGATAATATTCAAAATGTTGCTGTTAAGACAATGCAACATAATCAGTCTTGTGATATAGGCAAAATAACATCACTAGCCTACCAAACATAACAAGTGTAATTTCTTATTTCTCTGCCCCACCATACTAAATATTAGACTTTTTTTTTAATTTCTAAAGCATAAACCAATTAAATCTAACCACTAGAGCTGCATGGTTTGGAAAAAAATATATATATGCGAATGACTTGGATAACGTGACAGCGCGATGCAGTAAACCTAAGATTAATGGATAAAAACCAATTTGACCTTTTTCAAGAAGATTTAACTTACTCAATTAGGGACATGAAGTGACTTTCTGTAAAATGTTTTATCCAGCATTAAACTGGTGTGCATGTGTTTTTGATAAACTCGTTTGGATTTTATCCATCATTAAACAAATGGTTAAAAGGATAGGCTAAATTAACAATTTACATGTGCAAAATGACATCACAAGATAAATAAATTATGGGGAGAATGGAGCATTGACATTTCCCCCCACTTTCTGCTTTCAACTCTCCTCACCCCCACACAATCTTTTCTAATATTACTTAATTATATCTACAATACTTACATTTGTAATCTGCAAAAGTAGGCCTCGTGAACAAAATAGGCTTTAGGAAAACAACTTGTGACTTATTTGATCATGGATGCCTTATTTTATTGACAACACATTATTTTCCAATCTATCCTGATGTTCTTCTCCAATGTGCAAAATAAAAACTTTATTGGGAGATATATTAGCATCTTAAAATCCTGCACCACTTAAACAATCGTTCAAATTTTAAGGTGTCTTCCTCAAGAGGATGTTTACAGGCAAAAAAAGCAGAATCCTCCATTGGGCTGAATGCAAATTATTTTTTTACATTTGACAGGAAACATTTGTTCAAGACAAGTATGCTTATTTAAATCTATTAATTTCAAGGATAGGACATAAGATCCCACTGGAAATCTGCCCGTGTAACATCTAGAAAATATATTTTTTAAATCTTACCAACGATTGGTGCATCCTGAAAAGCACTGAGAAAATGAACAGGTGCCACTTGACAACACCATTTTGTGCTGCTTCAGAAGAGGTAGGATGATAATATACACATGAACAATTATACTAAGGACCTTTATTAGTTGTTCAAATTCAAATAAAAACATTAGCATTACAAACGGCAGGGAGCAGAAGGCTTAGAGAATGACTGGCCAAGGGTCGTGAAAGGCACCTTGGGCAGGTAGTCAGGGTGAGGGTGCAAAGAATGCTTTTGGTCCTACCTGGGGCAACTCAAAACAGGCCGGCAAAAGAGACAGAGCCTGTAGGTACCCAAGTCTCCTTAGAGACGTAATTGCCATAAGAAAAACCATCTTGAGGGTCAGAGGTCTACCAAACGCTGACTCTAGAGGTTTTAAAGAGGGTTCTTACCCCATCAAGAGGTCCTAGCAAGGATGCCTCTTAGAGGGCACCCCGGCCACCAAGGCGTGGCAAACCAAAGTGGAGGACACATAGAACCTGGCAGTGGTGAGGCAAGTGCCCGCTGACAGTTCTTTCTACAGAGACTCCAAAACTGAAGCAAACTGGCAGTTAGCTGGTTCTGTAATATGAACTTATTAGAAGGAAACGCATGCAGGCACATTTGTGATGTGACTCAGGGAGAAGTAGAGGAGACATTGCGCTATCAACATAGGCGAAGAGGTCCTCTTCTGCCCTGTAAAATCTACCCAGATAAGTTCCAATTGGAGGGAGCCCTAGCACTTGAAATTGTCTCGATAACCTCAGGAGAAAGCCCTGCAAACCTCAGTTGGTACCCTACAGGGGCCAAGCATGAAAGGTTTCACAATTCGGGCCGGGGATGAATATGTCCCCTGAGCCTGAGAAAGAAGGTCCTCCCTGTTCGGAATCGACCAAGGCGAACCGTAGAGGAGAGATATTAACTCTGAGAACCATATCCTGTTCGGCCAGCGCAGCACCATAAGTAGGAGGCAAGACCCTTGCTGGTGAACATTGGCCAAGACTCCTGGGAGCAGAGAAACCGGGGAAAGAAACGCATACAGACGTGCTGTGGGTCATGTATGTGTCTTAACTTCCAGACCCAAGGGGGGCTGGGTGACTCAGGGAGAAGTAGAGGAGACATTGCGCTATTCATAGAGGCGAAGAGGTCCTCTTCTGCCCTAAGATCTCACCCAAACTTGTTCCAAGTGGAAAAAGCCCGGCATTTAAAATGGTCTCGATAACCTCAGGAGAAAGCCCCGTGTCCTTCAGTTTGTACCCTTAGGGGCCAAACATGAAAAATTCCACAATTCGGGGCATGGATGAAATATTGCCCTGTGCCTGAGATAGAGGATCCTTCCTGTTCAGAATCACCAAAGGCGAGCCGTCGAGGGAAGAGATTAGCTCCGAGAACCAAGCCCTGTTCGGCCAGCGTGGTGCTATCAGTAAGAAGCAAAAACCCTTGCTGGCGAACTCTGGCCAACTACTACCTTAGGGTGGAGTTTTCACTCCCCCGTTGGTATTTTCTGTCTGGACAGTAACTCTGCTCCCACATACGGGCATCCAGGGATATAAACTGCCCTGAGTGACAGGAGCTGCCCTGGGCCCCAGGGAGAATACAGCTGACAAGAACGTGGATCTCCCTGATGGTTTATGTAAGAGGCTACCGCTGTATTGCCCACCCACACCAAGACATGGCAGCCCCAGGAGGAAGTATTTCAGGGCCAGAAATACAGCCATCAACTCGAGACAGTAACTGTGACAACCGAGCTGATGACCCTCCTATCCCTTTAAGCTGGACGACCACTTAAGGCCGTGTCGTTAGCAGCTTGCGAAAACATGAGGCACCTAGAGTGGGACCCAAGGTAGAAAACCGGGGTCTGAACCACATAGAAAGGGAACGAAGCCTGAGGCGCGTAACCCTTATTAGCCTAGGGGGTTTGGCCCTTGGAAGAAATCCCCTGGCTTTGAGCCACAACAAAAACGGTCTCATGTGCAGAAGGTCCAAAGGGATCACCGAGGACACGGTCGCCCTGAGACCTAGTAGAACCTTGACCTAGCCTGAATTTGCTCAGGGTATACTGAATGGACTCGATTCTAGTGGGAGACATTTGTGCCCGCATAGCGATTGAACCCCATACCCAATGGACAGCTTTTCATGGCGTTGAGCCCCAACCCCATGAGCTAAGACGGTATCCCTGTGCTGAACTGCCAGTTGCTGGAACTGTGCTAGGATCAGCCAGTCGTCTATGTGATTCAAAATGCGGATGCCCCGGAGTCACAAAGGAGCCAGCGCTGCATCATGCATTTGTGAACGTGCGGGTTAAGAAGGCTAGGCCGAATGGAAGAAACCGATACTGGAAGGCTTCGCCCCCGAAAGCGAACCTCAGGAGCTTCCTGTGTTGCGGCAGAACTTCTAAGTGAATAAGTGCATCATAAGACCAACGGTGACCAGCCAAATGTGACGTTGGGCTTGTGACACGATCATCTTGGTTGGCAGCATCTTGGACTTGAACACCCAGACTGGTAGTTCAGGATTTAATATCTAATGCCAGACGCAACCCCTCACCCTCCACGGGAACCAGGAAGTATATAGTGTAATAACCTGACTCTCTCTCTGGAAGGGGAAACGTTCTATGGCTCTATGGTTTTTTATTTTTTGACATGACTGATCCGGTTTCACGGAGGTGGAGACCACGTCGTTGAAATGTGGAGAAGGCGAGAGAATTCAATTTTGTATCCACTTTCTACTGTTCTTAGAGCCCACATAGAAATACCAAGCAGAAGTTTCCACGCTGCCAGGATTTCTAGGATGGATATTAATTTCAGAACTTCCTGTTGAGGGGATGTCAGGTGTTTCCGAGTCCTGAAATAAGGCAGGAAACAGCGGTACACCCAACTTTTAGTTAGAAGCCTCTGCTTCCTAAAACACCAAAGGCGGTGGGAAAGGAGAGGATTCGTGAGGGTACCGGGAGGGGCATAGTGAATAGAACACGCGCCCCATCCCGAAGGGAGCTATCCCCACCAGGTTGAGTGCAAGAAACTCAGGGTTTTTTCCTCCTTGAGATAACTGCCCTGAGGTCTTGCTTTGGAGGCTGTCGGGGGCGACGAGCCTGTCCCCAGTCCTTACGAGAGGGAGCACACCTCGCCACGCTCTGTTTTTGAGCCTCTCTTCTAAGAGCACCGGGGGGACTGGGTGGCCGATGGCCCCGCCCCCTGAGTGCGGCGAGGGAAGAATTGTCCAAGCGCTTCCTCATGGCTTTTTGCCTCCTGGAACCTGGAGATAACCGTAGTCATAGCGTCTCCGAAAAGCCCAGAAGGCGAAATTGGGGCATCAAGGAGGAAAGTTTTATCTTTGTCCTTGATGCCTGATAGGTTGAGCCATAAATGTCTCTCCGTGCTGACCAATGCGGACATAGACCAGCCAATAGCGCGGGCTGTCTGTTTGGTCGCACAAAGAGACAGGTCCATAGCTCGACGAAGCTCAGAAAATGCTTCCTCATCGAGCGCGGAACCTGCACTCAGGTCCTTAAGCAGATCAGCCTGGTATGCCTGCAAGACCGCCATGGTGTGCAGGGCAGCACTAGCCTGACCTGCCGCTTGATACGCCTTCCCCACTAGCATGGAGGTGGTCCTGCACGGCTTCGTGGGGAGTGAGGGTCTTTTCATTGATGATGCCGAGCCTGGTGAGAGATAACCTGCAAGTATCTCTTCAACCGGCGGCATCATCGAATACCCCTGTGCCTCAGCACCCACGATAGTCGAATATATCGACGTCGAGGGCACGTGAATACCGGAAGTATAGGGTCTCCTCCATGAACGAGAAAGCTCGTCATGGAGGTCATTAAAGAAGGGAAGGGACTGATGAGGCGTTCCCTTCCCCCGGCCACCAGACAAAAATCTATCCTCCAATTTGGAGCGTTTGGGGGTCTCTTATTGTCGTGGCCAGTCTATTTTAAGCTTGGCCACAGCATGAGTAACCACGTCGAGCAATTCCTCTGTTGTGTACACCACATAATTTGTTTCTGAGATAGAACCCATTGGTGATTGTAGGATGATTGACAGCTCTGTGCTAAAGCAGATGAGACACACACCTCCCCTATACTGTAGTCCGACTGTTTGAGAGAGTGCCAGTAGCCCACCCATAGGGGGACCACATCAGGCTCTTCAAAAGGCAGTGTGTGTGTGTGTGTGTGTGTGTGTGTGTGTGTGTGTGTGTCCTCCTCTGTTTGATCCCTCTGTAGAGGGTCAAGACATGGGGGATTGGTTTATTGGTTCATGTGTGAGTGTGTCTTGTAGTGGATGGGTGGTGCAAACAATTGATGCTAAAAATACACAATGTTTAACACAGAGTTGCACAAAACTACCACTGTATAATGCAATTGCAAACTAAAGGGCACAAAAGACACAAAGTGTGAGTTCAAATGTGATTAGATTTGGTCAAATAAGATTGTGCGTGCATAGGCTTTTGTGGTCAAATGAGAGGCTTTGCAGTAGTTCTCTTTCCCAAATTCTACCATCACCTTTAAGGGTGCAAATGCCTTCATTAGGCAGTATATTTATGGTCAAATTAGACTACAGGGAGATGAAACCCAAACTTAAAAAGGATAACATTTTGGTAATTGATATGATGCTCTCTGTAAAAAGCATAAATAAAGAAACAAGTAAACATCCTTCTGTGTATTGTTTTTCATCAGAAACTGATATCAAACAGGCTCAGCCTTGCACATGAAAGCCACAAAGCACAATTTAGATCAGTCATACAACACACAAGTGATGCACCTTTGGGCTTTTCTTTCTTTTCTAACTCTACTACATTACCCCAATTCTCTTTCAGGCTGTCGGTCAGATTATTTCAGATTATTGTAAATTTAGACCTATCACTTTGCATGCGCATACTGCGGAGACTGCCTATTGATTCATTGCGATTTTTTCAACTATTTTTTTATCATTCCAGTGATCAAAAAAATGTATTAAATGTCCTATTGTCTTTTATAAACTGTTAAGATGCCAGAAAGATACATTTCAGTTTAATTCAATGGATTTACGAGCAGCACAAACGTTAATTTACAAACGTTTTTACAAACTTCTTAGATAACTATGCGTTCAAACCAAGGAGCGAGATGGCCGCTACAGAGAAATATATATAGAGAAAAGGCGTGGCTGGCGTTGCCTGCTTCCATGCTTGGCACGTTGCTTGTTCTCCCCCTCCAGGGATACCGGGAACCTAATAATTTATGACTTTATATGGGGAATTGGGGAAGGGTATGTGCAGTCTGACGCAGCCTGGTGCTTTGGCACGTAACTGCCTGCCCGCACCTGCATCAGCTGTTCACGTACACAGTTCAGCGCATGGCGTGATTGAATAGGGAACCCTAGTTTCGTTTTATTCGACACAACGTAGAGTGAGCGACAGAAAGGGAACTTCTAAGTTACTATTGTAACCCCCGTTCCCTGATGGAGGGAACGAGACGTTGTGTCCCCCCCGGCCACGACACTGTACCGAGCCACTGTAACGGCCGAACCTAATTTTTGGCTCCTCAGTGCAAAACCTGAATGGACAGACACATGATTCCCTCCTTTTATACCCGTATGGGAAGGAACATGCAAATTCTGTCTGCCAATTTCTCATTGGCCTTTTCTCAAGTTCAGAGGTAACCGAGGCCTTCAAGAAAGACACCTAATGTTGCTTTTAGAGGTCTGCAAGCCCATCGGGTCCCGATGGAGCCCGACACGCTGAGTCAATTCGGGTCAGGCTCAGGCCAATTAATTTTTTAATAGATAGGGCTCGGGTCGGTCTCGGGCTCCTTTAACATCTCTCCTTTCATTGTGCCCATAATCGCGCACTAAAATAATACAACTAATATATAGCCTATAATTATAAATAATGTAATATATTATAATTCTATAATTAATATTATAAATATTATACATAGCCTATATGCATGTACATGTGCATTAGCATACACGTGACAGTTCACAGTTGACCATGCAGAGCATCAGGGAGAAGTAGGAGCATGGGGAGTTTTTAAAACTTCCTAATGCTTCTGGAAAAGCTTCATTTTGGAAGAATTTTGATTTAATTACCACAACAAACAAGGAGCCAATTGTTCATGTGCAGTACAGAATCTGCAAAACTATTATTGCTCATAACAGCAAAAAAACAGGAACATCTCATCTACAATGGCATGTCGAGCGCGGCTGCACTACAGCTAGCTCAACTAGCACAAGACAGTTATCAATGTCCAAGTTCTTCTCGAAGCCAGTGCCAGCTAATGCCAAATCCCAGGTCACTGAGAAGTGTGTGGATTTCTGCTGCGAAGACATTCGGCCATTTCAAACAGTGGCTTCAGGCGGATTTATAAAGTTAGCCCAGGAACTAATTAACGCGGGGGCAGTCTATGGTCGCTTGTCTGCTGAAAAGTTGCTGCCTGACCCCACAACTGTCTCTCGCAGATGCCACGAAAAGGCAACAACAAAAAGAGAAGCGATTGTTACTGAGATAAAAGAGGTAATATGTTCAGTTAATGTTGGGATGACCACAGACATGTGGACTGATGATTACCGCAAGGTCAGTTACATGGCGATTACATGTCACTATATAACATCAGAT
Source organism: Xyrauchen texanus (assembly GCF_025860055.1). Lineage (NCBI taxonomy): Eukaryota > Metazoa > Chordata > Actinopteri > Cypriniformes > Catostomidae > Xyrauchen > Xyrauchen texanus. The sequence continues at coordinate 20,500,014 of NC_068286.1, read as the reverse complement.
TTCAAGTTGAAGAATAATGTACTCACAACTGCCATGTTCCCTCACGATGATGCTAAAACAGCTGAAAATATCCACAAGGAATTGCAGAAGTAGCTTGTGTCAGTTCTGAAGTTTGATCCCTCTGTAATGACTAAGGTGGTGTGGGTAACAGACCAAGGTTCGAATATTGTTGCTGCATTACGACCTTACCGGTGCTTGGACTGTCAGGATCACATCTACAACACGGTCCTACAACATGCCTTGGACATCACTGAGTTGTCAGTAACATTGCTGGCTGTTAAGAAAATAGTCTGGTTTGTGAAACAATGCGGTCTGGCAAGCCAGTTATCCAAGACCGTTCTGCAGATGGGAGAAACACGTTACAGTATTTCTCACGCTCAGGTCTATCAATGATGAGTATGCTGAACTACTGGAAAAACTGGAGAGCCGTGGAGAAGGCCATAGAATGGCTGATGTGTCCCCAGATGTTGTGGATTTTTTGGTATTTTTTCTCCAACCCTTCTACGAAGCCCATTGGAAGGGGATCAATATCCAACTTTGAACCTTGTTGTGTTGTGGCACGAGAAGCTGACACGTCATTCCCAGCCAGTAAGCACTGCCATGCCTTATCAAGCCACCATCCACCAGCGCCACTTGGAGTGGATTGGCAAGAAGGACCAGATTCTGCCACTCCATAAACTGGCAATATTCCTGTGGCCAAAATTCAACCAGTTGTGGATATTCTGTGCTACTGAGAGAGATACCATCCTTCAAGATGCAAAGAGTTGGATCACAAGCTATCGAGCAACAGGTGGAAATGCGACTGAGGAGCCCGCCGCCACCGGCAACTAAAAAAAGAACACTGTCAAACTTAGAATTGGAGTGGGAGAATGTCGCCCAGGGTGATGACACAGCTGTGGATGAGGTTCACATATACCTCAACCTTAACCAGAAAACGGAATTTGATGACCGAGATTTGCTGGGTTGTTGGAGTGAACATGAGAAGACCCTTCCTTTGTTGTCAAGACTCGCCCGTCATGTGTTGAGCATACCTGCAAGCAGCAGTAGCAGCGAACGCGTTTTCAGCACAGCAGGGAGAACACTGGAGGAGAGGAGAACAGCTCTGAAGCCTTCAACGGTGGATGCAATTTTTTTCTTCACAACACCGCCAATAAACAGTGACAGTTCAGCCTTTACACAGTTCAGCGATTTATTATTTATTTTTTACGTTAACCAGTTGGCAAAGAGTTCTTTGAAACATTGTTCTCCAGTTTCTGTAAAGTTACTTCACATCAAAGAAAGGTAGGCGTACATCTTTATTTACATATTTGCTGCTGGATCACATAGCTTGGCATACTTGGCTGCATGCTTATACTTTTCTGTAATGGATAGTCGGTAATAATATTTGTGGGCATGATTGCTGGTGGCACTGTAACGTTATATTTGAGGCCTATAATAACTTTACCTATTAGTATGTGTGTTTGCGTGTATTAGAGAGAGCGTGCATTAGAGAGCGCGCGTGTCAGAGAGCTTAAATATTGGCGTCGGGCTCGGGCTGAATAATTGCAGATGTTTTCGGGCTGGGGTCGGGCTAGGGCTTGAACACTACGGGCCAGGGCCGGGCTAGGGCTGGAGTATTTGGCTCGTGATGGGCTCTAGTTGCTTCATTCGACACAACGTCTCGTTTCCTCCATCAGGGTACGGGGGTTACAATAGCAACCTAGACGATTCACACAAACATGCAATCTGACTTAAAGGAGTTTAAAAGGATTGTTCACCTAAAATTTTTAATTCTCTCATAATTTTCTCACCCTCATGCGATCCCAGATGTGTATGACTATTTCATCAGCGGAACACATTTGAAGAATAATACAAAAAATATCTCAGCTCAGTAGGTCCTTAAATTGCAAGCAGATAGTGATTAGACCTTTGAAGCTCCAAAAATCACAGAAAGTCAGCATAAATGTCATAAATTAGTACGAGATGGCTAAATAGAAAAAAATCATATGAGTTGACTTGTATAAAAAATACAACTTTTGCTCTCATATAGAAAAATAAATGAACCAGGAAAAATGCTATTACCTAAACCTAAACCCTAAACCTAAACATAATTTTAACAGGAAAATAACTTTATCGATTTGAATGTTTTAAGTTTTCTAATTGAAAAAAAGTTGTAAGTTTTCACATGAGCCAAGTCGTACAATCTCTTACAAATGATTTCATGAGACTTTGTAAATAAGTGGAGTAAAGGTTAAATAATATTTAAGCTCAGTCTACAGCATTTGTGGCATAACGTTGATTACCACATAAAAATATTTGGACTCGTCCCTCCTTTTCTCTTCAGTTTTGAAGCTTTAGGCCTAAAGGCAGAAATGTGAAGCTTATAATTTTATTAAAGCACTTTCATGAATTATTCTGTTAAAACTTATGTATTATTTGAGCTGTAAAATTATTTAAAACATATTTTTTACAGTCATTTCAGGGTTTTAGGGTTTGTTGACATTACATTGTCATGGCAACAAAGTGGTAAAATTGGCTATAACTTTACACAGATAAGTTTAGTAAGTGATTGTATCACGTTTTACAACATAAAATCATGTTAACACGCATATTGTTTATGTCTTGTGGCTATACTTTTGAAAAAGTGAGTATTGTAACATTCAAAAATTGTCCCTCTTTCACTTTCATTGTAAGTACCTCACTGTGACCTTGATTTTTGCTTTGGGGCAAGTAAAAATAAATTTTTGTGGTAATCAATATTATGCCACAAATGCTGTAGATTGAGCTTAATTTATATTGAACCCAATATTTATTTCCTTTAATCCAAAGAAAGGTGATTCAAATTATATCTCCAGTTGTATAATACATTTTTGTGTAAATTTTACCATAAAGTTACGAATGGCAAGGTCAGTGTGAGCTGGATTCATCACCTAACACCAGTCAGTGATCTCTCCATGCTGCCTCTGAGTGAATGGATAACCCCAGTCTTCCACAGACATCTCTCATCCATCCCCACTGAGACCGGAACATCTAGAAATGAGACCAGTGCAGAGGGAAACAGCAGGTGACTGAAACTAACCAAGCTAACTTCACCCTAGCCTCTGGGGGTCGGGCTCACAAATGGCACGCGACATGAATCACTCGTCGGGAAATTATGTCCACAACATTTAATATAGTGAATTGCTACTTGCGTTACAGACCGCACGTGATCATTCATCACAACTCCTCGCAGCCATGGCTGTTTGCCCAATTCGCCTGCCTGCCCTCCTATAATGGGTGTACAATTGAATCAGGTGTCTAGTCCTCTTAAGGAAATTAAGTCTTGGTTTACGCTGTGGCCACTTAATGAGGGCTGGGCTGCGAGACAGTGACAAATGGGGAGTGATGCTAGGGTAGAGCAATATCTGCATTCCTTCACCGTGTCGATTTTTCACCCTTCCGCCTCCCTGCTGCCATCCCCCTCCTCTCTTGAGAGGGAGAGATATCACTCACCTGCACAGTTATTAGAAAGCTCTTATTTGAACATAGATTCCCTTCTGCGATAACAGCTAATAACAGGATTGCTGTTCATGAGCTGTATTTTTGCATAGTCTTTTGATTATGATGGACATTACAAGCTACTGTTACTGTCTGTCCAGCACCGCAGGTGCTTCTAACTTTGTTAATGGCAACGCTTATGATGCACAGAATTTGTTTAATAAATTAAGATGGTGGGAAAGTCAACTGTGTGGCCCACATTTTACAGGACTGGTGACAGATCTCCTTCATAACATACCAAATTTCAATATTTATTTAATTGAGATTCAGTCTCTTCTCAACAGCACTGAATGTTTCCATTATTAACCAATGGAGATTCACTTTTCTGTAAATTTTTAACACATTCATTATCATGCTGTCATAATAATTGTTCCTAAATCTTCAAATAGGTAGATTGTAAGAGTGCAATGTACTGTGACTTTGCAACTCATAGTAGGGGGCAAGGAAATAGATACTTACCTTGAGATAGATTGCATAGAAATCATAACATGCAGTTAATTAACAGTTAATTCAATTTTATTTACAGTCAGATCCCTGGCAGCTTCAAATCTGTATTAATGCATCATATCTAACAATAATTCAATGAAGACTTGGAAACAACTGAAAAATGTACTTTTTACCCCTAATAATTTTATCCTTGTACCTGGATTAGCTGTGCATGTATATGTAGTAATTATATATAGTTGTTAAAAAGCTCTTCATTTAGAGAAAGCGACATCCACAACAGGCAGTTAGGCATAGAACTGTGATGCAATAGTTTCCTTCAGGATCACAGCACATGTTTCATTTTTCGGGAAACATGAATTGATGTCGTTCCAAATATTTACTGTGATAAACCCTTTGGCCTTTAATTTCATGAAAAGTTTATCAGAAAAAAAATAACCGGTTATATCCGTTTACCAGCATTTACATTGAAAATCACTTTGTTCTGGTTTTCGGTTAAGTTCTGCTAAAATTCAGTTAATTTTTGGTTTTTGTTTTCGTTCCTTGAACCATTTTAGTCCCTGTTTGTATATATTGGAATATTTATCAATAAAAGTAAACTATATAATTTCTATACTTATAATCAACAACCTAAAATAAATAGTTTTATATATTTCCATTGTTTTATATTCAATTATTTAAGTAACGCAGCTCCATATACACATATTACGCAGTCTGCCTAAGTTACCAACTTCCTAGTGTGGCAACATTTTACCCTATGGGCCACCAGAAACTCCACCGGCTGTCCTTCCTCGTACATTATACAAGACCCGATAGCAGCCACGGGACATATACGATCATCTCGTAGCTCGCACATTACACCCATGTCCTATGATTGAGGAACACTGCATAGGGCATCAATTTGGCCAGTGCCGGCCCCTGGATTATGTCATTTGCAATGCTTCAATAAGACATTAAAGGAATAGTTCACCCAAAAATGAAAATTCTCTCATTATTTACTCGTGCCATCTCAGATATGTATTACTTTCGTTCTTCTGCAGAACACAAATAAAGATTTTTAGGAAAATATTTCGGCTCTATAGGTCCATACAATGCGAGTAAATGAGTGCCAAAATTCTGATGCTCCAAAAATCACAATGGCAGCATACAAGTAATCCATATGTCTCAATTGTTTTAATACATATTTTCAGAAGCAATTTTACGGTTTGTTAATGATAAGAGAATTGTAATTTTTGGTTGAACTATCCTTTTAAGCATACAGTCTTGTTCCTTTGTCTTTTTGTTGGATTTTCAAATACTTTTTTTCTTGAAAAAAGTTTGTAATATTGTGATACTCCTCGAAGCTTGTTGGTATGGTTCATGGCTTACAACTCTTTAATGAAGGATTTTATGAAATTTCGAAGAAATGAATGGGAAAAATACTTCCAGAATCCAGGCAGCTGAAAAAGTGGATAGGCACTGTTACACTCTATTAAAATATAAATTCAAGTCCAAGTCAGTTCCTGAATTTGAATTGCGGTAGCAAATAGAATGCAGAATTGTAGTTAAAATTTGAATTTAGGGAAGTAGAATAATAAAAAAAGAGTGTAAATAGCATTGTCACATAGTGCAGCTATTTGCACTCCAATAGTCTGGTGGAAATACATGCATATTGAAGACAAACTGTGTCCCTAGTGACACTGTAGTATTTGGGGTGTAACAACAGTATGAATGTGTTTTTCTCAGGCGGACGAAACAGGGTTTGATTAAGTTTTGTTTCCACTCTTAATATTCTCTTTGGCACTACTTCTCATAATAAATACAAATTTATATTTAATTTGGATTTCAAAGCAATGATTTGGTCACATAGGAGGTTGGGAAGGGTAGAGAAAAGTTTGATCTGGGTAAAATTGACCATGGTTTTTAGGTGGAAACAAAAGTTTTTATGCAGTAAACCATGATGTTGCTGCAGTAATACGGTGTTAATATAGTAACAATGTGATTCCCTTTACTGTATGTTAGTATTTACAGTAATTAGTGGTGAAAAACTGTAGTATCTGCAATTATTTGCACAGAGGTGCAAATAATATCTAACAATATCTGTACTTAGTTCAAAGAAGATGCTATTGGTTGCTATTTACACTCAGTGCAAAAAGCCTTTGCCAAAAAAAATTATCATATAACCTTAGTGATGTTAGTTTGTATTACATTTCATTTTCAGGATAACCTGACACAATACCATACACACAACATACAGAATAATTTTCAAAACATATTAGGTATTAATAATCAATTTAATCAAATATACTTAATAGTCTACATTTCAGGGAACTAATAGGCATGATCAACCAAAATAAACAATGTAATTATTTATGTAACAAATGTGTATTGTTGTGTTGGACAAACTTTTCTTTGAATTCAGTAAATTTCTGCTTCCTGTCATTCCAATTCAAAGTCCATTTCTACTTCCTCTAAAGTGTGGACAATTCGATTAAAATTCCATCTCATTTATTGAAAGTCTGAAATTCTGAATTTTGCCCAACCCTAATAACAGAGCTTTACATTTCTGGACCACAAATGTAGGAACATATTAAACACAGAAAATTTGTTGTGAGCACAAAGTGTGAGTACAGTAAAAACTGAAATATACCTGGACACATACAGTAGGTCATATGCTTGTTTATATTTTACCCTGCACTTTCTAACAATCTTTGACTACACATAGTTCTGAAGTTTTTTCAGTTCCTATGTAATTACATAATTTACATAAATTCCCTCAGAACTACTTAAAGAACATGGCCTACCCATGAGAATCATAGCAAAACAAGCTCCGGTTTGATGAGACTATCATCTTAGTGAGGAACTGGCACTGACACCGGCTATTAATAACCATGATGGGGATCAACGAGAGGAACATCTTAAGATGATCAGAAGAGCATACCAGAATGAACAAGCAGGGCTGGGCTGAGCTGAGTGGAATCCACTACATGTATGCCTTTTAATAAAGGAGTAAGACATATGGAGCTGTAATGAACTAGGCTCTGCAGTGGTCAAGCTCTATAACAAAGATGACTATGTGTGGAATTGAGGACCATCTCTTACCTCTGCTCCTCCATCCCTATTGAATTGCACTCAGTATGAATTATTGACCCTGTAGTCCGGACCCTTCTCATTACTGAGGAGACTGTCAGGCCTGGTTTGCAGATGTTGGGTTGGATTGTCTGGCCATGTCGGCATGCTCTATCTTTAATGCCCTGAGCAAACCAGGCGGTCTCGCTGTTTCATCAGGCCAGCAGTCAGAAAGCATGTTTACGTCCAAGTCTGATTTTGGAAAGCTTGGTGCATCACTTGGGAGCTGGCTGTGCCTCAGTGTGTAGACTTAAATTTCAGGGTAGCTGTGGAAGTGCCCACAGAGCAGGAAACAGATGTAAGGTTCACCAAAACCTTTTCCACATCTTTACTGGACCATGGAACTTGTTGAGTTTAAATGGGCTTAAAAGGGTACAGAGCTCAAACCTGCAAGTGAAATTATTATTAAAAAGCTGATTTGAATTTTCAAGAGTACCAATCAACTTTTTTCTCTGAAAATGAGTCAAAGAATCACTAAAGCCCAAACATTCCCCTCATATTGAAGTTTGTAAATGAGTACACAATTTGGATTCACACCAAGGAGACATTACAACCTGTTTTGTGTTCCCTGCACAACCCTGAGCTCCTCTGGTTTATTTGATACCTGTAAATCTGCTTTCTGGGCCAGTGTTTCCAATGAAAAGTTAAAAACTGACAGCATCGTCTTTGCTATTTGAGGTAATAGAACACTCATAAGAAGAAGAATTTTATTTATATAGCGCATTTCCCAAGCTCAAGGTTGCTTCACAATAAGTAATATAATTGTAACATTTCAGTAAAATATACACACAAACAACATGAAAAAGGAACTATATCATCAGAGATGATTGATCAAAATTTATAGAAAGGAGATACGTTATTAGCTGCAACATGAAAGTAGATAAAGAGGAGGTATTATGAAGACTAACACCCTGTCTACACAGGGCGCGTCCGTTGACGTGACACAGTGCAATGCTTGAGGCTGTCTAAATTGGACATGTCGAAGCAAACTTTTGAAACCGTTTAATTTCTGTAGTAGTGTCAGGGTTTGCAGCGCAAAATGGAACACGACACCTGTTTAATTTTGACGCGACATGCCGTTCACGTCCGGTGTAGTCAGGGTGTAAGAGGTAGTGAGTTCCATAGCTTAGGAGCAACAACACAGAAAGACCTAACACTTTTAGTGGACATTTCAAATCATGGAATGGAAAAAAGCCATGTTCAGAGGATCGAAGGGACCAAATGGGGAGAGAAGGGTGGAGTAAATCAGACAAATAAACTGGGGAAAGACCATTTAAAGCCTTAAATGAGTATCTTAAACTGACTTCAGGATCAAACCAAATAACAATATTTCAGTTATGTTGGTATTGAATTTAAGAAAATTCAAGAACATCCAGTGTTTGAAGTCCCTAATACATGCAATTAGAGAAGCAGGAAGAGATGGTGAGTCAGAGCTAGGTAAAGGTACATTTGAATGTCATCAGCATAGCAATGAAAATTGAGGCCATGCTTATGTATGATGTCACCAAGTGGGAGCATGTAAATCATAAACAGTAATGTCCTGTCACTTTGTAGTCCTTTGTAGTTTCATTTTATGATTGGTTTACCCTGATTGTTTCCCCAGGTTTTCCTCATTCCCTTGTTTCCCCTGGTTTCTTTGTAATTCTTTGCAAATGTTCCATTATGCTCTGCACCTTGTTCCCTGTGTTTGTTATTTTATATTCTGAGTAACTTTGTTTACCTTATTATTTGATTAAAAGCTTCATTTATATCCTTAATCCTCACCTGCCTCGTTACAGGTCCAAGGACTGAACCCTGGGGAACACCTTATGTGAGAGGGGCAGTGGCAGATTTAGACTTCTGTATAGTAATGTAATATTTTCTGTCAGTGAGGTAAGAAGTTAGCCAAGAGAGAGCTGAACTAGTGATGCCACATAAGATAATGGACCATTAAGCACTGCTTGGAGTCAGTAAATAGACCTACACTGAGCTGTTGAGAGAATCAGAAATGCCATCTTAAATAGCATTTTGAAGACAACAACCATTTCTAAAAGTATCCACCCACCTACTATAAAACGTTTGGATTTTCTGTGTGCTGTAAATGGGATCTTTATTCTTAATATTATGACCTTATAAAGAACAATCAAACAAATATATGTGAACCCTTTGGATTAACATACAGTAGGTTTGTGCATTTATTGGTCATAACATTTGATCTGATCAGACTATTCACAATAACAAACACAGTCTCCTTCAATTAAAAGCACACAAACTATGATACGTTTTTGCTGAACACGTCTTTATTGAACACACTGGATAAACATTCACAGTGCAGGGTGGAAAATGTAAGTAATCCCTTGAATTAAATAATTGCAATAATAGTACGAGATGGCAAAATCGTAAGAAACGAATGAGTAGGTGTTTACAAATACATCAGTGTGGCGGGGCAGAGAGATGAGGGTGCAGAGTGAGGCAGAGATGTACACTTGGGGTGAATGATTTCGCCCAGCTGTTAATGATTACGGCCTATGTTGTGTGAGGGATAAAGCCGTGACCAAAACTGCAGTCGAGAGAGAGAGACACAGGGGAGAGAGTTATACATGATGACGTTGTGTTGTTTAATAAATGTCGAATGTTTGATGTGCACCCGGCTCCCACTTCATTCTTACCCAGACAAGTAGAGAGCCATTACAGTCAGACTATTACTCCCACAGAGAAAAGTAAACGAACTAATAATTTATTACATTTTTCCCTAAGTTTAACCCGAATCCAAACCTAAACACAAAGTCTAACCCCTTACCCAAACCTTAAACTACATTTTTAAATAAAACTTTAAAAAAAAAAAAAATTAAAAGATAAAGAAAACATCAGGATTTGGAATGAAACAAGTGAACCATGTTCAAGGATGTTGAAATACAATATGGATATAACATTTTGTAATAAAAGTAATGACATTTCTGAAAACATGTGTTTGATAAGAGGCTAGCTAAAATTTCATGCCTGTTTTGTATTAATTTAAATTCTGTTAAATTCTGACTTTTATGAGAAAATAATTTGTACCTTTTCGTACTAGCAAAGTTATGAGGTATCTCACAATTTTGCCTTTTGAATGGATTAGTATGATTTGTCATCATGAAACTGTGTTAGAATTATACCTGCACCAATTTCAGGAGGAATTGTGCACCTTTACAAAGCGCTTTCAATTCAGCAACATCCTAGGGATGTCTGATGCAAATTGTTCTCTCCTGCAAAATGTCTTGATAAAGTTGGGGATACATTATTCTACCGATGATAGCAAGCTGTCGTAGCCCTCAGGGAGCAAAGCAGCCCGAAACGATTATAGCCCCTCCTCCATATGCTTTACAGTTGGGAAAGGGTTTTGATGTTGATGTGCTTTGCCATGTTTTCCCACACATAGTGTTGTGTTGTGTATAAATTTTCACTTTACTGTCACTTCCACATTCTTATTGTTTTTCGCATTCTGGTCAAAAGTGGAGATTGAAAATTGACGTAAGTGTTTATCTGTTTCTCACCCACATCTATCATGTCACTTCAGAAGATATGAATTTAACCTTGCGAGTCTAATAACAATCTTTATTTTCAGCAGAAGAAATAAAGTCATACACATCTGTGATGGCATGAGGATGAGTAAATGATCAGAATTTTCCTATTTGGATTAACTATCCCTTTAACATTATTTGCTGTCATCTTTACAGGATGCTCACTCCAAGGAGAGTAGCAACAGTGCTGAACTTTCTCCATTTATGAACAATTTGTGTTGGAGTGTACCAATGAATATCAAGGCTTTTAGAGATACTTTTGTAACATTTTACAGCTTTATGTTAGTCAACAATTGTTACTGTAGTCTTAGATATGATAAGATCCTTTTTTTTCAAAGCATGGTTCACATAAGTCAATGCTTATGAATAGTAAACCCATTTTTTTTTTTTTTTTTTTTTTTTTTTGATAGGGCAGGGCACCTCCAAATCCAATCTGTTCCTGTAACTGTGGTTAAAAAAATATGCAGGACAGCACATTATGCCTTTGGTTTCTGTCTTATCTTGCTAGTAGCTTTTAGCATCAAGTCTATGCCACAGGAAACACACACACACATACACACAAATACGCACTATGTTATGTTATAGACATAATGATTTGTATACTGTACAAACTATTCTATCCCCTAACCCTACCCCTAAACCTAACCCTTGCAAAAAAAACTTTTATAGCATAATATACACGTTTTTTAATATAAAAGATTATATCGTGCAACCTCTGTGCTTTCTGGGCACCACAACCTACTTGCAGCCTTTTTTTTTTTTTTTTCTGACACTCACAAGCTAAGTATTTACCCCAGCAATTACCCACTGACATCCTTCATCTCATAAACATGCAGAGAAAGCTTACTGTGATTCAAACATGAAAAGAGTGCGCACATGGGCCTGCAAAATGCAGAAAAACAGAGAAATCAATTAGAAAAGTAAACAAACCAAAATGGACACTAACAGCATAAATGGATGAAACAATACGGTGTATGTAATGCTGGTGCGCATGCTTACGATGTGGAGAGATGAAAAGACATGCATTTCAAAAGCAGATGAATGTCATCTTCTGTTTGTCTGACATATTTACACAATTACTGCTCTATGAGGCTTAGCGTCCTGGATCACTGTGCTTACAGGTTTGAAGTTTAGGGGATTTATTTTCTTTTTTGAATTTCTTCAGTGTTAGCAATATTAGTCTACTGTATGGAAGTTCAAGCTATATATTTACAGTATATAGTATAGAACAATTAGAGTTTGTGAGAAGAGTTGAAACACATCAAATACAGAATGGTTAAAAGGGAAGGAAGCAATGATATACCCAACATATTGTTCCCACCAAGATAGCACACACACATACATTTCAATAGCATGGGTAATTAAAATCTATCCTTCCTCACCTCACACCTTAATACATATTCTCTTTCCTCAAATCTACAGGAATTACCAAATCTGTCCTTTTCTCAGAGGTATCAGCACACAATGGTGCTTTTATCATATGCTTATCAGTATGACCTCTTTCTCTCATTTTAATGCTCGATCTTTTGCCCTTTCAATCAGGGAGCATATTACTCCTCTGTCAGAGTAAAGCACTTCCTAACGACAGCAGAGCCAGCTGGGAGAGAGGGCGAGGGCAGGAGGCCTTCACATTAACATAATAATCCAACCATGCTCCCTCAGGCCTTAGGGCCAGACAGCATATTAGCTGGGTCCCCTTTGCGTGGGTCCTTGCAAAGGAGAAAGAGCTGTCTTATTACTTGCCTGTCAACCTATGGAACCTTTTGGAACCACTGTTGTGGGTTGTGATTGCAGGCAGGTAGAAAATGTTTTATTGTTGTTGTTTATTTTTATTAATATTTGGTTTTACAAACTTTTTAAATATTTGTTGACAGACTGATGCTAAATTTACTTCAGCAGAGAAAGGGTTGGATCTAAATTTGGAGGAAGAGGTTGAACTATGAAAATGACAAAGCCTCTGGTGTCTGTATAGAAACTGATTTTTACTGTATTCTCCTAATGCCTCAGGATACTAACCTGAATGATGGAACAATGAGTCCTGCATACCGGTAAAATATACAATAAAATAAAATTGTAATGCTTTCTTGTCCACTTAAATGTGTTATAGTTATGTGAAAGGGTAGAGGGGGTACACAGGTGCGATGGATATCAATATTACTTTTAACAATCTGTCCTACACTCATCATCATGAGCTCTCACCTACCATACATAACATACAAAAAAAACCAATAATACAAAACTTTGTAAAGTCTTATACCTATTTTATCAGTGAACATGCGTTTTCTGATTATTGACTCCCAACCAATAATTGTATTGAATAATTTGGGAACATTTAAAGGAATGTTCCGGCTTGGAAATCAACATTTCAACCAACATTTGTTGCATAGTGTTGATTACCTCAAAAAATATTCATACTCATCCCTTGTTAAAAAAAACAATAAACAAATAAATATATCAGGGTTAGATTCAAATCAAGGCACTCAACATTGATGTAAACTGTGGCAGTTTTGAGAGGGTTTAAAGGCAGACATAGTTTGCTTATATTTTTGTTAAATAACTTAAAAATTCTTCTGTATAAAACATGTATCATTTGACCTGTAAAGTTATCTAAATTGTCATTTTTGCAGTGGGACTACTGTTCTAGATGGATAAACTTTGTGTATCTTAAGTCCGGCGTCACACTAGCAGACTCAAAACAACTTGATTTTGGCCAAGGTTGTTACACTAGCCAACTGTTTTGCTGAGATCTCGCTGACTTATGACACTCCTGCCGATTAAGAATGATGGAGTGGTAACAGACATACCAACTGACCACAACTATCTCAGTCCCTGTCACGTGGAGATTGCTGAAATAACAATAAGAGTACCACATGTGCATAAACAATTTTGAACGAGTAAATTAGGATGCAATTCATAGTGATTGTGTATTTACACAAGCCTCAGGGCTTGCCGTAGAATGTGTTTGTCCATTTGCAGCTTTCAGTGAGCAAAGAAATTACTTTCAATAAAATAAATTGTTGTACCTCCACTTTCTGATTTAATTCACAATTTTATTGTAGGAGAACAATCCATGAAAAACACTTGAAGTGCGTTGCGATCCGCATGGTCCCTGCGCATTGTTCACTGCTCCCTGAACTCACTGAGCATGGGATATCTGTTAAAGTTCATTACATTTGACAAAGTTCATTGGAACAATGTTTGTTGGAATAGTCTGCAACGTTACTAAATACAAACAATAAAGAGTCACTCTGATTTTGGGTTTCAAGCAAGATGGCACAATATTCTTGTGTAAATGCATGTACATGTACAATAAATCAACGTATATCCAAATATATAAATTTATATAATACATCCATGTGTATTCTTATATATAATTGTATTGCTATATATTTATATATATATTTTATGTGGTAATTTTATAATATTCGTGTCTTCTTTACTGTTATAAAAACAATTGTCTTGATAATGGATGTAATGGTCGAATTTCACGCGCTTTGCCCTTTTGTTAATTTTATTTTATTTTAGCATTTATTTTAGCCAATATACGACAGTATTTTGATGGTTCGCAATGACTGGTGGGTGATTTTACCTCTCCAATTGCTGTGAAGTGATGCATCGATGTACACATACAGTATTCCCTGTGTCATATGGACTGCCCCTCCAACTGTGCGCTGCCTTTGGAATCTAACTTAAGATCAGTGGTGTAGTAGTGACTGAAGAGGTGGACATACAGTGAATTTAAAAAATAAAATAAAAAATAAAACATGCACCATATTTACATTTATATACAATACATATGTAAAATGTGTAAGAAATATATTTTTGTAAAAAATATTGGCTGTTGTAATTATAGTCCCACATGAATTTACAGAAAGTATATCAAGGTAAGTTTATTGCTGGTATGGTGTAGAGTACTAAGAACCATGGTAATGTACATGGTACATTTTAAATATGTATTTAAATTAATAGGTATCATTAATTTTCCATTCATTAGGCTACTATGAAAATTGTCAATACTTTATTATTTCTCTAATTAATTAATAATATGCAATAAACTGTTAAACATTGTATAGCTAATATGAGTGTAGTAATGCTCACATGAACACGTTATATTGTATTACCATATAGCTTACATAAGAATGAATGGTTATTTGTTTTATTATATATAAGTTTACTGAAAATCATGGATTGTGATCATTAAAAACAATTATTATAATTCAAATAAGCACAAAGACACAGTTTTTTTTACAGTATGGCCCCATCGATCACTGTCAGATTAGGAGTCAGAATAAAAAAATCCTAAATAAATTTTTGTATCCTTTATGAAAAACTGTTATTTTCATTTGCTTTTTATCCCTTACAAAAACTCTTTGTAAGTTCTGGCAAACTTTCCACAAATGTGCCACAAATTTACCACTCATTATTTTCACATGCAAATGAGCTTGTGATTTTCTGCAAATGTTTGCCAGATAGATAATGCAACGGCATTGCTCCAAAATAAAAGGATGGTTATTTACTGCAGTAATGGTTTTTTTTAATTATTATTATTATTTGGAAATGTTTTGAAAATATTTTGGATTGTTTTAGTTTGTGAACGGGGCTTGGTCTGTGCAAGTTTCTCTTGTAAACAATGATGTGCTTCCTGTCTCCTCCTCCACGTGACGCGTGACCTTACCAAAGATCTTATGTCATCCCTCTCATCTCATGTCACAGAGATGTACGGATGTGAAAGTTTGTAGTTAAAAAGTATATAAGTATTGTTTTATTTCTAAAAATAATACATCGTTTGGGTTCAGAAGAACTTTATTTATCGACTGGATTATTTTGATGCACCCTAAATATGCATTGAGGGCCATCAAAAAATGGAGTACATTTACTTGCATTGTTTAAAGGAGGAGGCCTGAAATGAAATCCTAAAAATAAATTCTGTTTTGATGAAGAAACAAACTCAGATACAGCTTAGACAGCCTAAAGGTGAGGGTAAAGTGTAAATTATCAGCAAATAAAAAAATTACCTATTCCTTTAAGGTAATTCCTTCACAAAGGCATTTACTCACAGTTGTTAGCAACATGAACTGGATATGTGATCTTATGCACTAATCTGCCTCAACTCTCTGTTTTCTGAAGAAGCCTTTGAGTGTCAGTTCAAGAGGCTCTTCTCTCAACATACACTTCAAGCTTCTTGAAGTGCTTGAAGAGAGCTTGAATGATGGACAAGCTATTCAAAACACATCCATTGTGCTCAATAATGTAATATGAATCAAAGTACATAAAACAAAAACTTTTATTGTACTTTTTATTATAAAGACTCCATAATTCAAGATTAATTTGTAGTACTCAATTTGGATGGGCAGTGTGGCCTTCAAGCCAACAGTCTATGAGGAATCATCTTTATGAGGGCACTATAGACCATTTGGAGGCAGCGCTATGGGGAGTCTATCAGGCCATTTAGTTTTCAAGAACCTCATATAGTGGATGTGATGTTGTGCACTGACAGCTTCAGAGTTGAGAAACAGACAGACAGAGGAGGTGGCATAGAGGTCTCGTACTGAAGTCTCCAAACCGCAGCACTCAGAGATGTCAGAGAACGAAGATGAGGAGGCAGCAGCTACTCCATAAAACCTGGATCAAGCCATGCGATAGGCCTCCACCAGTCAGTGCACCCTTGGGGGCAGCACTCTAATTGGTGGAAAGGGTAGCCTGTCTGCTCTCACACTCAGATCTCTCTGAGGACATCTGAAGCAACGTGCCAATTACTGCCAATTGTTGGCCTCATCATTGAGATGTGGACAGCCGTCCACATGGAATGTGACAGGGACCGGAGAATATGCTCGTTGGTCTTTTCTGAGAGAGGGTGTTGAAATTCACATATGTGGAAAAACAAACTCAGAGTTGTGACCCCTGCTAGCATTGGTGGGTAGAGTAGCCAAAAGCTGTACTCAAGTAAAAGCACAATTTAAAAAAAACTCAAGTAAAAGTACTAACATAAAAAATTACTTGAATTAGAGTAATAAAGTATCCAATTAAAAGAGTACTCAAGTAGTGAGTAATTCGTTAAATTTACAAATGTCATTATGGATTTTAACTCCCCTATATTCCATAACATACTACATATTTAACATGTATTACAGATATTATTATTATTAATGGACATTCTGTCATCATTCACCATGATGTTGTTCTAAACCCATATGATATTCTTTCTTCCATGCAACACAATAAGCAGATTTTAGACAGAATGTTTGCATTAGTCACTATTTACTTTCAGTGAAAGTTTTTATTCTCTCCATCAAGTGAATGGTGACCATAACATTCTGTCTAACATCTTTTGTGTTCCACAGATTACAGAAGGTCACATGGGTTTGGAACAACATGTGAGTGGGAAATTATGACAGAATATAAATGTATGGCTGAGCTATCACTTTAAAGATATAGTTCACCCAAAAATGAAAATTCTCTCATCATTTACTCACCCTCATGCCATCCCAGATATGTATGACTTCCTTTATTCTGCTGAACACAAATAAAGATTTTTTATTATGGTGAAAACGTGAAAATGTCCCACAGGGACATTATATATAATGCTGAAATATAAACCAAAGCAAGATCATGCTTTATTAATACCTACTTTCACTATTTCATAGCTTTTAAAGACCTGCATAGATTTTTATTTTAGTGTAGTTACAGTTTTCAGTGTCGAAAGTATTTAGATCATTAGTTCTGTTCAGCAGTACCTATGCACTCTAAATGAAGAGTACACAGCCTGCATAGGGCACCAACCCTGGTCGCGGAACACTCGGTGTGTCTGAAATCGCCCCCATCCTCTATATAGTGCACTATTTAGGGTGTACACCATTTTGTTTGAGTGTCTGAATTCTGAGTGAGCCACTCATTCCCTACTTTTGTTCACTCATTCTTACCCACAATGCACTCTAATTTCTACATCTAATTACATTAAATGTACACTCAACAATGGTTAATTGCCCATAATCCACTGTGGGGAAGACGTTCAAGCTGGGGCTTTACTACTTCATTCACTCCTGCAAAGTTTTATTTCATGCTGAATGTATTAAATTACTTTCTGAAAAATCATGACTTGATTAAAATAACATAATAACAAAAAAGAGAGGGAAAAAAGAGAGTGAAAACATATAGATATATTTTAAAATGTACTCTTTATTTATGTTTATAAGAATTTGGCCATTAAGTTGAAGAATTCTTTATTTACTAAATAATTCACTGTGATGATATTGTTTTAACTCAGAAGTCAAGTCAAGTGGTTTTTATTGTCGTTTCAACCATATACAGTTAGTACAGTACACAGCAAAACGAGACAACGTTCCTCCAGGACCATGGTGCTACATAAAAACAACAGAGGACCAACATAGGACCACATGAGACTACACAACGAAATAAAATACCTATATAAACTACCTATATATACCTATATAAAGTGCACGTGCAAACATGTGCAAAAAGTACAGGACAGTACAACAAATTACTGACAATGAACAGGACAATAGACAGTGCAGCGCCGACCAGTACTCAGTAGTGCAAAAAGATGACAGTTTCTAAAATGTAAACATAACATACTATGAGATAATGTTCTATGCACATAGCAGTTATTGAGGTAGCAGACAGTTATAAAGTGACAGTTATTAAAGTGCAACTCAGGACACGTGTGTGTGTCAAACCAGTCTCTGAGTATTGAGAAGTCTGATGGCTTGGGGGAAGAAGTTGTTACACAGTCTGGCCGTGAGGGCCCGAATGCTTCGGTACCTCTTGCCAGACGGGAGGAGGGTAAAGAGTTTGTGTGAGGGGTGTGTGGGGTCGTCCACAATGCTGGTTGCTTTATGGATACAGTGTTTTTTGAAAATGTCTTTGATGGAGGGAAGAGAGACCCCAATGATCTTCTCAGCTGTCCTCACTATCCTCTGCAGGGCTTTGCGGTCCGAAACGGTGCAAGTCCCAAACCAGGCAGTGATGCAGCTGCTCAGGATGCTCTCAATAGTCCCTCTATAGAATGTAGTGAGGATGGGGGTTGGGAGATGTGCTTTCCTCAGCCTTCGAAGAAAGTAGAGACGCTGCTGGGCTTTCTTGGTGATAGAGCTGGTGTTGAGGGACCAGGTGAGGTTCTCCGCCAAGTGAACACCAAGAAATTTGGTGCTTTGGTAGAAATTATAATTCTGTAGATGATTTAAATGTTCAGGTTATGATAAATGTGCTGCTGTTTATGGTCAGATGAGGTCACTATGTGCCCAGAAACACTGACCAGCTTGTATTAGTTTAAAAATACTAAAGTACAACAAAAATACAATAATGTACATTTGATACAAATTTGTTTACTCTTTATATTAACATATTCTGTATATTAAAAATGACTTGTATTAATATATTATTTAATATGAATAACAAGTAAGGCCCAAATATTTTAAAAGTTCATATGTGACATTGTTTCTGTGACAGTCCCAGGGCTCAGACGCTTGGTATATAATCAGCGTCCGAAATCACTCAATCATTTTGTTCACTCAGTGCTGAGATATAGTGCACAAACTGCCATTTACTATATAGGAAATAGTGAATGAGTGAATAATTTCGGACACCCAATCTCTTTTCATACAATAGCCTCATGCCCACACGGCTCTCACGCACGAGGCTCGTGCCCCTCACTGTGCACACACAGAAATGCTGTCCGTTTGCACTCCAGTTATCATTCCTGTAAACAAGGAGCAAAAGGCATTTACAGTTAACTTGGATGTATACATGGATTTATTCAGCCTGAAGTAACTGCCATAGTTTCCCCGCGAGGGTGCGGGATAAATGCTTAAATACTGCTCATAACATGTGGGATGTGGGACAAATCAATATGAAAAATGTACACTTAAAAACTGATGTCATAATAGCCCACTTACAGAATCACCCTGAAAATGACCATCATTATGACACAGAAAATCCTGCATTAGCAATAGAGCCACAACTTTCCTAGTTGGAGCTACAATTTTAATCTTGAAATATCTGCTTGCCTTGGTGTTAAATGAAGGCATTGCACGATGAAACTATTCTTTTTTCACTGTGTGAAGCGAAGAAAGTTTTTCACTTAGTTTGAAGAGCATAATGCTTCAGCAGTGATGGACTTGGCTTGAGTGACAGCCTGTGACAGTCATGCAGCTGTATGAACATCCGCTGTCATAAAAGTCCCATTCAATAATCTCTCAATAAATAATGCATTAATTCAAATGAAACCCAGTAATGTAATGACAGGAACGCCACTCATTGTGAGTAGGACAGGAACGCCACTCACTCGAAGTAAAAGAACACTTTTTTCATTAGAAATTTACTTGAGTGAGAGTAAAAAGTACCCACTTTTAAACTTACTCTAAAAGTAATTTTTTTTCCAAAATGTTACTCAAGTAAATGTAGCTTGTTACTACCCACCTCTACCTGCTAAATAGCGTTCATTCATGTTATAACCACTGAGACAAACAGCTTTCTCAATGAATATTCACTGCATGCAGCATGGTTATTTAAAAAGAAATACAAAAATACAAATCTACATTTTATTTCTGTTTTGATAATTGTAAGCTCAAGTAAAAGTATAGTTTCATATAGACAGAAGTCAATTGGAAGTGATTCTAACTGACAAACCCTGTACTTTTCAAGCCTTCAAGTTCAGGGTATGTTTAAAGAGGGAATAGCCCATTATGGGCTGCTTGGAGGGAGTTCAGCACACATAGTGGTTCATCCATTATCCATAAGCTGTTCATCATGGTTAGGGTCAGGGGAAGGCCACAACCCTTCCCAGCAGGCAAGAGCATACTGGGGAAGAAGTTCTGCACTCTCTGGAATGTTTACTATATAGACAAGAAAAAGATAAAAGAACAATTTTTTTAATAATTTTTGTTCAACTGAAATCTATGTAATACCTTTTAATTGTTGGCAAAATCACAGAAAAAAAAATCAAAAGACCATGGTAATTTTATACTGATAAATTATTCAGCACACATTAATAACAGTCCAAGTACTAGCAGCATAAGATGAAGCTGTTTTAAGAGTGATGAATGGCTGGTGTTTCCAGAGTTTTCGCATAAAATGCTTATTTAAGAAGTTCAGACGATGGACTCAATGCACTGAAATGTTTTAATACTATAGTGCCATCCTTAAGGGTATGCACTATTAAATGTGTGCTTTTATACAACAGCGCTATGCTCACTAAAGTGTCAAACATAGTTGACAATTTTGATTAATTACCTGAAAAATTTTTGGTTACTGTGTACCCATTAGTACCCATTAATATGTAACTTGAGTCAGAAACCTGACTGAAAATGAGTCAGGCTGCAATTCATACCACAACACAAGTACGCAGACTTTAGGTTTTCTCTTTCATGTCAACTACTGTAATGGCAGACTTACAGATTGAAGACAATATTGCTGAACAAGAAAAGAAAGGAATATTCCAGGTTCAATAAAAGTTAAGCTCAATCGACAGCATTTGTGGTATAATGTGGCATATTTTCTTTAAAACATTTTTTTACAAGCAATAATTTGGATTACAGTGAGGCACTTACAACAGAAGTCAATGTGGCCTTTTTTTGGAGGGTTTCAAGGCAGAAATGTGAAGCTTATAATTTTATGAAAGCACTGTATTATTTGAGCTGTAAAGTTTAATTTAACATGTTTAGGGTTTTAGGGTTTGTCGACATTACATCATGGCAACAAAGTTGTAAAATTGACTATAACTTTAGACAGAAAAGGTAAGTAAGAGATTTTATCACACTAAAATCATGTTTACGTGCATGTTGTATTTTTTATGGCTATAGGTTTGAAAAAGTGAATATCTGAATGTTCAAAAATGACCCCCTTCTCTTCCATTGTAAGTGCCTCACTGTAACCCAGATTTTTGCTTTTTTTAAGAAAAGGAGGGGCAACTCAAAATTAATTTTTGTGGTAATCAAATGCCACTAATCCTGTCGATTGAGCTTAACTTGTATTGAACCTGGAATACTCCTTTATCTTCCATTTTCATCTTGAGTACTGAGTTTTGTTTTTGCCACAATAACACAAGAAAGCACATTAAATACATACGACCGGACTGTGCGTAAGCAATGCTTTTACGTAAGCAAGGCCTTACCAGTCATAAGATAAACTAATCATCATCACCGCCAACAGTTGTCCAATTGACAATACAATTGCTTTTGCTGTTAAACTTTTCCTTTGACAGAAGCATAAACAAATCACCTGCTCCGTGTTACAATCCATGTGTTTTTGCATACATTTTCCACAACCTCAGGCCTGTACAGTTTTGACTCAAAATAGGCATTTAAACCAATCAGAAATCAAGGTAACATAAGAAAATCATATAGCAAATAACAATAGGTTGTTGGTAAATTTACTATGAATTACTATTCATGTTTGGTGTCACTCACTCTACTCTGAGGTGTATGTTTTCAAATAAAGCATGACTGTTAGTTTCAAGGCTTAATGCACTCCTTGATATGCATTTCATGTCTAATCAATCATTTCATCATTCTGCTCAATCTGTTTGCCATCCATTATCTGCCATCCATTATCAGTTTTGATTTCACCTATAGAAATGATTGGTATTAATATTTAAAGCCTGCTAACTAGATCTAATCATGAGAGCCAACCCTCACTACATCCCCGCTGAGTAAAGACAACATGTCAAGATCCACACACCAACACAGCCACTTAGATATTATTTTTCTTATTCATATCTAGGAGGGAGGAGGGACTTCCTCCCATCAGCCATCAACATAAAGCAGTACTTTCAATGTTTAATAATTAATAAATGACTGAGTGCATGTGGTGCCTCACCTCCAACTGCATACCATCTGTACATTAAACAATGGACTTAAAAGTAGACATAGAAACATGGAAATATGCATGAGACTCATGGAGATAAAGCAACGACTGCCTTCCCAAAGCATGATGCAGAGCCACTCTTAGTTTTTTCTTCCTTAAAGGCAGTGGTCTATTCTAAATATTCACAAACCGAATAGTGGACATGATATGGATTAAGTGGAGGAACTCAATAAATGTAGTCCAGGGCCTGACGGCAAAAACAACAACTTCTCAGAGCTGGTTGAAAGAAACACTGCCAATGGAAGAAAAACAACTTTTCTACTTCAAAATAATTCAGAAGCGACTGAAGAACTGAACCTTCTCTCAGCATGGCTGTACCCAAAGCAGCATAAAAATGTATTAATTTAAACGAGTAGCACACAAAAATGCATTCATATACTATATATAGTTTTAGTTTCTTAATGTTTTTTTCTGAAATGCATGATGTCTTTGTGATGATTGAATTGTGATGAATTCATATACAGTAGGTATAGACAATTTAGTATACCCAGATGTGGATGATCTGTGAAAAAATTGTAATGCAATTGTTATAGATTATAGTTTCTGCAGATCTACGTGCCCAGTAGAAGCCTGTGTTCGGCTGAGGAAAGTTGCCTTGTTGTACCAACACAAAGAGGCACCAAAACACTTTCTCGTACTTTTGGCTTCATCATACCACGTTGGTGGAATGACCTTCCCAACTCCATCTGTGAAGCTGACTCACTTTCTGTCTTCAAAAAACGGCTAAAACACATCTTTTCCATGAGCACTTAACCAGTCACTAAAAAAATTTAAAAAATGATTATTGTTGCACTTTAATCTGTTTTGAATACTATTCTGATGCTAGTTCAAATTTGTAATATTGCACTTTTTGCACCACTGTCTCCTTAAAATGATTCGCTTATGTTTTCCTCTTTTGTAAGTCACTTTGGATAAAACCATCTGCCAAATGAATAAATGTAAATTGTGGCTTTCAAATACAAAAAAACTAAACAATTAATACGTATCTGACCCCATGACAGCCTCGTCTAAAGGGTGTAACTTTAAAAATAATATTAAAAAAGGATTTGTGTGCTGGGACAAAAAGAGAACAAACATAGTAAAATGTGGTGTAATTATAAAGTGGTTTATTTATATTCAAATCAAAAAGTGAATCAATATATATATATATATATATATAATATTTAAAATACCACCTATGACCAGGACACCCAGAAAAGGGGAAAACTAAGAAAATAAAACATGCTCTAGCAATACCGTTTTTACTAGAAACTGAACAAAGTCAAACAAAAGTTTGACACATTAACATCATTTCAGTTTCAGTTTGACAAAATATTGATACATTAAAGGTGAATGTATTAGCAGAGCAACCAAAATGGAAATATAATGCAATATGTTGTCATAAATAATCAGGGTTGTTTAATCTTTATTTTTAGTTTTGTTTGTTGCTTAAAAATAGGGAAGAAAAAAATGCACCAACTGCTGACGTTGCTTTTTCAGACACTGCAACGTCCAACTTCCGGGCGTATGTGCTTTTTGCTCACATCTTAAAAAAAAATGCAGCTGCCCTGTAAAACCTACAGCGCTTCTGCACCCAAAAGAAAGAGCTAATTAGAAATACAAATTCGCCCAGATTGTTATTAATGGGAACTGTAGAATAAGCAACACATATTTTGTGCCCATAAGTAATCTCAGGTAGCTTTGATCTCGGGCCCATGGCGGATGCTGCCTCGTACCGCTGCCTGGCTTCTGGGACTATGCCAGCACCAGACATCTGGCTACTTTGTTATCATTGGCTGATCGGATCTCGTGAGACCACTCTTGTTACACTAGGCAACAGAGAAGAGTGGCCTGGCAACGAGAATTATCAGCACATTTGGAGTGGATTAAAGCTCCAAAGTGTCCTCAAAGCGCAACGGGGGTCTCACGAGCTGCCCTCCGCTGGGGGTTGGCGTAGGGGCTTGCAGAACAGACTTAAACAAGCCTGTTACGGAGATGTGCAATGCCAAATAGACTTGCAGAAAAAAGAGCAGAGCCCCTACAGAAAAGAGTCATGGAGAGGGAGAGCAGCTAATTATCTCATCTCGTCAATTCTGTTGCCAGATTGGGAGACGACCAGATTTGGGAGTTGACAGAACCTTTTGCTCAGGTTCATTACGCACAGGCGCAGGTATATTTGGAGTGCTCAGTGATGTTTTTGAGTTTTAGGTACTCACAAGGATCAGTCATAGTAGATGTGGATATGAATTATAAAATGTATATGCAATGATATCACATGAATTTCATGTTACATAATAAATAGCCATATTGTGCATGCTTAATTTTTAATAGCATGTAAATGTTAGGTAATTCACTCTACTTTTCCCTTTATTCCCTTTGTTTGTTCCTTAAGGGGTTCATCACTACCAATACATTTACAAATGCATTATAAATAATGTATATGCAATTATAGCAACATGCATAAAAGGGACATTTTCAGCCAATACTTGCCAAATAGTGAACATTTAAACTTTTAAATTATTAAATTAATACACTTATTCATACTTACAGAAATCAAAAACATAAAATTCCCTAATTCATGATTTATGCCACAACACAGCAAAATAGACTTTTATTCTGAAATTAAAAGGAGGGATTGTGTCATTGTACTTCTGTCAACTTTGTATTTAGAGTAATTTGATGTCTTGACTCTCTTATGTTGTCACTTTCCTTGTCACACTGATGTGAAAATAATGGTTTTAACCTAGTCCTAGTTACCTAAAGTCCTCTGCAAAAACACTTTCAGGTCTCCATGCTCATTCACAGCATAAATGATATAATAAAGCCTTATGACCATTAAATCATATTGAGCTTTTATTAACAGGTTTCTTATCCTGGAAACTCCTTAATAAATGTTTCTCAGGTGTGTCCGCTTTACATCTAGGTACACGTTCAAAGGTTACTAATGTTGTATAAGTGTGTTATTAAACATTTATAACACAGGAGTTAAACTGGTTCATTATTTTGCAGGTATACAGGAAAGTCACCCTTTTGTGCATGCTGTTATAACCCCTTTATAATCCCTCAACAAAACCAATAGTTGCATAGCTCAGATTTGTTTGTATGAAGGGTTAGTTACTCTTTCCAGGATGAAGTGATATGTTCCCATAACCATTGTCAAAAATAGTCTTTCTTTGAAAATAATTAAAAACTTTGTTCAATTAATCCTTCTGTCAATCATCCCTGGTTGTTTCTCTGTCACAATAGACATGTTGTGATGCCTAAATATTACATAAGCAGACCCTCGTGATATATTCATGTTTATTCAGTATGTGGCACTGATGGCAGCACCTCCAAGGATTTTGTAGTTGATGACAAGCTTGATATGTAAGACAAACTCCCCTCCACACTGTATACACACTGTCCATGTGGACCTTGACTGGGAAAGGTTACTCCCTCCCCCTTCCTCTCTCTATCGCTCTTGCTCTCTCTCGTTCAGTCACTTTCACTCTCCGTCTTTGTTTTCCCATGAACTGAGGGTAAGGGCACCATCTCCAATTTTTAAAGCTTGATATCAGATGCTCGTTATCGTTAATCTCCTATTCACCACTACATTGGATGCCAGCTCATGAGATTCAGACCAGATGTGGTAAGGCTTTGAAGATCTCTGCAGCAGACTGCGTTGGTCTTTCAAACACATCGTATCTTGCCTTGTTATTTTTATATCAAATTGCTACACAGGCTAGTGTACAAGGATATTTGCAATTTTAAATAATCAAGTTAGCATGCCTTACTGTCACTAAATTGTGTTCAGCCTAAACCAAGTGTGGTCATTTTTTAAATACCATAATTTTACCTTGGTAGTCATTAGCATGTTTGCACAGTATCATGTTGCTATATTATCATGCTAATAATGAGCTTATGGAGGGCTGGAAAAGACTCGACCCTCAGCTTAGAGGGATGAGCTAGATGAGGAGGGGGTCCTCTGACACCTGTCACCCCACAAGCCAAGCACAATTAAGGCTTCTCTTGGGGGTGGAGTGGGGGGACTTGCCTGGAAGTCGTGCAGTTCTCCTAGTGCAACAGTGAAGCATTTGAAGATCATTAGTGTTACAGATCCTGTCTTCATGGCCCTGACAAACCTACTGAACAGTGTGCTTTGATCAAGCCTAGGCATTTTTGTCAATAGCAAGGGTACAGTGCATACATTAGAAAGTTACTTACACAAAGTCAGCAGGTACAGTGCCACATTTAATTTAAGTCCATGCATGTCCTCTGATTGGACATAATTAACGTAATTTCTGTTTGGTCATCTTGGGCAATGAACAAACTCACATGTCATGACATGTCAACTGATGCACTCCTCATTTAATTGCTTAAACGTGAGTAATAGTCTTTATTTGCACCATATTTGGACTATGGACATTTGTGGAATGCTTTCAGTAATGTTTTCTTTTTCATTAAATGTGTTTTATTGCATCAGAAATATGGGGTTTTGGTCAATAATTTTTAATTAAAATCAATGCTTTTGTCTGACATGTGGCCCCAGTGCTATAATTAATTCTTACCTGTCATCATCAATATCGCATCATGTTCATTGGGGTTGACCCTGCCCTTGGGTGAGCTGAATATTAAAACAGACCATTAAAGTTCTGAGGAGTTTACATTGTGTAATGAAATAACTATGGTGTGTACTATCAATGAAATGAGCACAGTGCATTTTTTTGTATAGTTCTGCTCTCCAAACTGACATATTAATACATTTTTCATTTTCTGAGAAGTGAGACAGGAGGAAAACTGTCAGAACACACACTGTACTGTGATGTTTCAATAAGTATAAGAAACCAAGCACTTGGCAATAAAGTTGAGATTTTATAACAAATAACAAGATGTAAGGTGGAGGCACGTGGGATTCACATATCTGAAGCAAATACGTAAAGAGTCTTCAGCTGAATAAAGACCTTAGATTGACTGACTTTTGTGCATTGTCAATCAATGGGTAGCACCTAGATTTGAATTGTTTTCAAGGATTAATATCTACTAAAAACCAGAACAGCCATCAACAGGGTGTCCAATATCCCTTGGTGCTGTTTAAAAATAATGGGTCCTGCCTGGTGTTGATCTCCATGAGATATCAGGAACCTTAACTGCTGCAGGATTATGTTTTTTATTCATTCATTTGGTTTACATCACACCTAGACACACCTCACACAGCTAGAAACAGCTACACACCCCAAAAGAGACATAATCTGTGGCAACTCTCAGATACCATCACGTAAGGCATTTCAAATCATGTCACACAAATACAAGCATGTTGCACCTCAGTGTAACTTTAAATAGGGTGCTTGGCAGGCGATTGGATGAAGGAAAAAAAGATAATTATGGCAGATGAGCGGGACGCTGCATGCGGTGACAGTGTGACAAGTGAGAGCTCTTTATTTTGTTGGATCAGATAGTGACACGCTCCATCAGAAGAAGGGAAAACCCTTTTCATTTGTGTGAACGAAATCTGGAAAGAAATCCTTGAATAGTTACTTTAAAACATTTGTGCAGATTTTGACTTTATTCTTGTTTTTTTATTATGTCACCTGTTTGTACACAAAAAGCACATCAACTTTATATTATTTTATTGTATTTTATTATTATTATTATTATTATTATTATTTACTTGTTACCATTGTGTTGTGGTATATAATGGCTTGAATCCCCAGATTTACAATTAAATAATGAATAATGCCACAAGGAAAGTTGATATTTTTAATATCACCCAGTGAGACAAATACAGAGCCACAATTCCTTACCAGTACCTTATTTGATGCAATGACAGGTGCAGTGAACTCCTGTACAGTATATTGATTTGGAGGACCTAGAGGTATGTGACATCATTATGAGGATTGACCTTCTCCTGCTCTGCCCTCAAGTCTTAAGAGTAGATGAACTTTGTTGAGACTCTGGCTTTGTTACTGGCCTGTAGTTACTGGTGTATCACACAAACATTTTGGCATGTTATTTGCTTGGATGACCTCCTATTTCACCTCAGTCTCTCAAGTCTAATCAAACACTCCCAGGTTATACCCTTATTTGAGGAAGCGATCAGTCTTTGAATGTAGTGCTTCTTTTTCCAAGCCTTCCATTACTGTTACAATTCCTTCAATTGTCCTGTAGTCTTTTCAACATAGATTATGTGAAAGAAGGACAGAAGTGGATCTAAAAACAGCTTATTTATAGGTAATTTCTAAGGCCATGTCCTGACCTCATGCCTTTGCATACAAAGAGCTCTGAGCATGTTGAAAGCTGCTGCTGTGAATGAAACTCTTGCTATTGAGAGCGGGGAAGAAAGAGAGACTTTTCCTTCTCTATCTCTCTCTCTCTCTCTCTCTCTCTCTCACGCACACACACAGACACACACACACACACACATTCTCAATTTCTCCCTCTCTAAATATCCTGCACACTCCCACACGCATGGCACATTTGCAATCTTTCTTTTTACTTTTTATCTCTCCCTTACTTTATCTTTAGTTTTCTCTTTCTTTCTCATATTCTGCTGATGCAGCCTTTGTCCCTGTGTTCTTAGAGCAAGCTGCAGTGACTGTGTTGGTGGCACAAAGGAGCGGTGGGTATTAAACAGCTGTCTCTGGTGGTCTGAATGTAATTGGTATTGTTAACGTTCCTGGCTCCTGAGGGATGCTCATGAGAATGTCTTTGTGTACAGCACACAAGCTCCACAGCGGCACCTTGATTCTGACGTACATCAAAAAAAGCAAGTCACCTGAGCTATACTGTACATCAGTAGTGGCTGTTATTTTGCCTCCCCTTTTTCTTTCTTCTATTTTGGCTTGTTGCTACTGGTGCAGTTATTTATGTGTAAAAAAAAAAAAAATGTAAGTGAAGCTCAATTTTTAGGCAGAATTCCTATGAGAGCAACCTTTTTTTTAAGAGAGGAAAATAAAGGTGTATTTATGAGCATGAGGACGTAGCTTTTGAAGAAGGAAAAATCTTTGCAAACCATGCCGCTGAAAGCACCTGTCTGGTAAGACAAATTGAAGCACAATATCATCAAATAAGAGACAGAATCAGATACCATGGAGAGATAGAGCGAGAGAGAAAATAGACAGAGAGAATGGGGTTAAAAATTACCTGAGAAAGGGTGAAGAGTTAATTTTTCATGTAAGTATGAAACCTTTTTACCCACTCAAATGCAATGAAATGTAAAATTTCCTGATCATCTGTAGATCTGCTCAAGGAAATTAAATGCATCTGTATATGCAAACACTATGTGGCAATTGGTAGTTTAAGGGATTAAACGTTTTAAATTGACATCTTATTTATTTTAACCTATGCGCGTCTAGAATGTACTGTATTAAAGCTAAGCACTTACTCTTCGTGATAAATACACTTAACGCTACTCAGAATGGAACCCAATTGATTTATTTGACGTTAGATATAGCCTACTTGTGTGTGCTTCGTTGTGAATGAAAATTTCATTTGAATATTTTGGGGTGGTGAAATATAAATTATTTCGTTTCATCATAAATCAGTCTTTCGTATATAGGCTACAAGGAGACATTGATTGGGATTTGAGTCTCCAGAGCAGGCGCGCCAAGGGTGGCCCTCCCATTTGGGATGTAGATACTGTACCTCTCAGCAACCGGGTTACTCCTGCATCATCGCCAACAGTTTTGTCATTGCCACGGGACGTATTTCGCATCGACATATGAGGACCACAAGAAGCCGTGAAAATTGCTGATTAGCCTTGGCGATCGTCTTTATCATTATTATAATTATAATTATTATTAATAATAATATATTATTTAGAAAAGCAAAACATTAACCTCATAAACTTTATTTGCTTATTTCTTTAGTATTTTTACAGTCTTGGTTAATTTTCATTTTAGTCCAAATTATTGACAAATATTAAAGTAATATGCATTAGGCTACTGATGTTTTGATAACTTGTTTGGGTGCAATTGTTTTCAACAGAGGAAAACATTTTCTTATTTACCGGTCATTTCCTAATTAGTTTAAATGTGATGACAACCCGGCCTTTATGACCTTGACAAAGTGATGCTGGCATATATAGTCATATATATATATATATATATATATATATATATATATATATATATATATATATATATATATATATATGGCTGAATATATTCAGTGTATTATTACGTTACTTGATGGAAAATCTGCAAACGGACAATGCATTTATATGTAATAGGTTTGTATATATATATATATAACTATATATATATAGTTAATGTTAAAATGTGCATCTAATGTTGGCTATGCACTTTAACGTCGCTCGCTATCATGCATCAATTGGACTCGGATAGATTAAACAAATTAGACAAGCCTTGTTAATTAGAACATGATTAAAGGTTTTTAATTAAATCACTGATTAAGTAGTCTAATTAGAACGAAGATATGATAATAGCCCGCTGCGACAAGTATATAATTGTATTGCGTTTGCTATTAAATCCTAAAGAGTTGTAAAAAATCCACTTTTCCGTGTCATTAATGAAATACTTCACACACTGCAGTCTATTCTGTTGTACCATCAAATTCATAATGCAAGCTCAATGGTGACTCAAATGGTTTGTCTACTTATTATTTCCATAACAGTGACAACTAATACAATTCGTCACCATCCTAAATATAATAAAAGCAGCTTAATTGTTTAGAGGCTCTATCACAAATATTTAGTATATTTACTAAAAAAAAAAAAAAAAAAAATTATGATTTAATATATCTATATAATATAATGAAAGGATAGTCTTGCGTTTTACTTTGATTTATTTCACCCAACAGGGACAGCATTGATGGAGCTGTCTATGTTGGTTTCTTTAAATTCATTCACTCTTCTCTTTGACCACTTTCCAAAGCCTCCTCCAGTTACGAATTTTATAGCATTAATTTTTCAGATGTGAAATGTTTCCCCTATAGTGAAAGTTCAAGATTTTAGTGTTAATGTATTATTATTATTATTATTATTATTGCTATTGTTGTATCACCTTATAATAGTATGATGTTAAGTGTTTAACTAATTTTCTCCTTTAAAACTATTGTGGTTTCTTCAATAACTTTATTGAAGCAGGATACAATACCAGCTGCAGTCATTCCAACTGCCCATGCGCAGAGTCCCCAGCGGCGCTGTGGCTAATGAAGAATAATAAATCATGAAAGGTTTTTTCAGGTACAGCCCAGAGAGTGTGTAAGAGGAAAGGGGGGAGAGAGAGAGACAGAGAGAGAGAGAGAGAGAGAGAGAGAGAGAGAGACTGCCCTTCGCCTTAGAGCACAGACAGATCGAGTCCCCGCAGCATTGAATGTAGTCGACTGTCACCTTCATCTCATAAGCATATTCAACAAGAATCGGGATAAAGGTTTAAAAGCGATATTATTTTTAGCAACATCATTTTGGAGAGTTGTGTGAAAGGAAGAGAGAATATACTTTTTTCCCACTGGTTTTAAAACGTGGGCAAAGAGAAACTCACCAAAGACTTCACCTGCGCGTTGTTGTAGTTTGAAAGGACGGAAAAAAGGCGACTGAAAATTCGGTTCAAGGATCAAGGAGTTTACCGACTGCGCGCGCTCAATGCGTAAGTTTGCAAGGCTTTTACTGGTGCTCTCGACAAGTCTCAAGCCACGGTACGACGAAGCGACCAAGAGATCGTTCTTTCAGACCATTAGGTGGTAACTGATGCGCTATCACAGAAACTTGGAGCATCACCTTCTTCACGTTCCACGTTTCAACGCCACTTGAATCAGCCAGCGACTTGAGACTTCCGAGCAGCGACTGGGCTTGAACTCCAGTCGAAGAAGGCGGGGTCTTAACTTATTAAAAGGAACTCGCCGAAGCTCGGTAGCAAATATGATGATGATGTCTCTGAACAGCAAGCAGGCTTTTGCCATGCCCCACGCCAGTCTGTCCGAGCCCAAATACTCCAGTTTGCATTCGTCTTCCTCTTCCACTTTGACATCCAACGCGATCTCGTCCTCCTGCTCGTCGTCCCGACACAGCAGCAACACGATCAGCAGCAGCGGCAGCTCGGAGGCGATGCGCCGAGCATGTCTCCCAACCCCACCGGTACGTATTCTGCATAATCACCGCTTAAAGGCACATTTTGACAGCCCACTTTTTCCGCTTGATGTTTTTTTCATGGTTGCACAGCAAATCACCCCACACCTCCATTTTCCCCTCCCAACTTATGTATTCAGTCGGGTTTGCCTTGCGTATTAATTTTTATGACCTGGGATGTTGCATGTGTCTTGTTTTGTGTGTTCTTTTTTAGGCTTGCTTTTTTTACATGCTGGAAATGTTTTAAAACCACGGAGTGGAGCGCGAATTCCCTGCTGACAGTTATGTGTGCATTCTATTTGCAATTGCAGAGCAATATATTCGGGGGGTTGGATGAGAGTTTGTTGGCCCGCGCGGAAGCTCTGGCGGCGGTGGATATAGTCTCGCAGACCAAAAGCCATCATCACCCTCCTCACCACAGCCCCTTCAAGCCGGACGCAACCTACCACACCATGAACTCGCTTCCTTGCACCTCCTCGTCCTCGTCCGTGCCTATCTCGCACCCGTCGGCTCTTGGGAGCCACCACCACCACCACCATCACCACCACCACCAGCCGCACCAGGCACTTGAGGGGGACCTGCTGGATCACATCACCCCTGGATTGGCACTTGCCGGAGCCATGGCAGGGCCAGACGGCTCGGTCGTTTCCACGCCTGCGCACCCTGCCCACATGGCAGGCATGAACCACATGCACCATGCTGCCATCAACATGGCTCACGCCCATGGGCTGCCATCCCACATGAGCTGCATGAGCGACGTGGATGCAGATCCCAGGGACTTGGAAGCATTCGCTGAGCGCTTTAAACAGCGTCGGATCAAACTTGGTGTGACCCAAGCGGATGTAGGGTCAGCCCTGGCCAACCTGAAGATCCCAGGCGTTGGCTCTTTAAGCCAGAGTACCATCTGCCGATTTGAATCTCTCACGTTGTCTCACAACAACATGATCGCGCTGAAGCCCATCCTGCAAGCCTGGCTCGAGGAGGCTGAGAAGTCACACCGCGAGAAACTGAATAAACCAGAGCTCTTCAATGGGGCCGAGAAGAAGAGGAAGCGGACCTCAATCGCGGCCCCCGAGAAAAGGTCCCTCGAAGCCTATTTTTCTATTCAACCGCGTCCGTCATCAGAGAAAATCGCAGCGATCGCAGAGAAGCTGGACCTCAAAAAGAACGTAGTGCGGGTTTGGTTTTGCAACCAGAGGCAGAAACAAAAACGCATGAAATACTCGGCCTGCGTCTAGCTAGACCAAGACCAACACGTGTCGAGAGACTCCTAAAACTGTTTAAAGACGATTTGTAAAATGTTTCTTATCTCACACCTTTTTCAATCATCAGTAACTTGTTCATTGATCCAGAATTCCATGACATACAAAAGAGACTGAAAATACCAAATCACTGTCACGTTTTACGCAAAGGGGATGTGGAATCATTTAAAGGATCGTTTGACTGATCAAGTAAGACCATTCGTTTTTCCTCACTCATTAAAGCACACTTTCTATATCAGAGGAGCAAGACTGCAGCCTGCCTGAACCTTAACATAGGCCTATATTTGTGATTTACCAGAAAGTGTTCCATTAAGTAAAAATCCTGAGAATAGCTTGGCAGTGTCTGTCAGTGTTTTATATTTGAAGTATTTATTTCACAGCATGTCAAGTTAATTCAGGGTCCATTAGAGGAAAAGAGGATATCACGAAGTTCAAGAACTATTCTGCAAACACAATTAGAAATATAACAGCTCCTTGTAAATTATTGATTTAGCTGTAACATACATCATTTTTCTTTCATAATTTTAATTTCTATGATTTTAATAACTTAGCCTAAAAATTAGGCATTTGATGTAGTTTTTTCTTGCGAAGGCTGGTGGATTTAGCACGTATATTTGATATAACTTAAATAGAACATATTGGATATGCTGAACACGAGGAGAGGCTACATTGCTGTTTTTTAGAGATGGGATTTGTTCAGCCAAATATCTGTTGCAATACGCCTGCGCTCTAACGTGGCCACGTTTCTTATGAACTATTTATCATGTGAGGTAATGTTTACTTCATTACATATTTATTGGGATTCCCTCCATACGTTTTTGCTTGGGGAAAAAAATAATATTGACAAAACAAGAAAAAACGTGTCCCTCTACAAATGTGAAGACTGCTTGAAACAAGCCATTTTTTTATTTTTCCGTTCGTTCCTCTAATGTTCGAGATGGCACAATCGAGAGATATGAATATGAGAACATTTTGTTTATAATTATTATCATGTATGTTATCTGGTAATTTATTTGTATAAATATACGCGTATGATTATGGAGTCGTTGCTTGTTAAATTCACCATGTTTAGTAATGTTTTCTTAATGAAAAAGAACAGTTCCATGGAAGCATACAAGTAAAATGTAAATATCTCATTTGGACATACACATAAAATATCCGAACAGGTATTTGCTGTATTGCTGTTTTAGCTGCGGTAACTGTATTGTCTGTTGGTTTAGGGTTAATTGTCGGTTCTATTTATTAATTTATTACATCAATGTATATTTAAGTTGCCATTTGATAAATGAATTGAACTATGTGTTTCATTAAAGAACAAAATTTTAACATTTTATTGAACGTTCTCAATGGGTTCATTTATATCCAAAGGCCTATCAGAAGATTGCAAACGTCCAGTGCTTTTATTATATGTTAAATAGGTTTAAATCAAGATATTTTTTTCTCTCTCTCTCTTGATCTTATTTTGCTCAAAGTGTGGGATGACATGTGTCTGTACAACCAATTGACAAATTGTATTTTTTCTTATTTGTTTTTCAAGACATAAAAAGGCAAAATATGTATTTTTCTGTTTATCTGAAAGAAAAGAAAAAAGATAAAACAGAAGTCTTTTTGTATCTTTCCTCTTGAGCTATATAAGCCACGCTTGGTATTTCCACGAGCATTCCAAACCCTTGGAATCCTACCTGAGAGCAAATGCTAATATTCTATTAGAGTCTAATCATGAAGTCTATAGAGATCTAGGGAGGTCCCCCGAGCACAGCGCTGCCAGATGTCAGGCCGCCAGAAAAACACCTCGCCTGCCAAAGTGCCGGGCTCCATTTAAATCCTCAGTCGATGGTTCTCGTTCTCCTACCGACATAAGCAGCTCTTTGAAGACTGACTCAGTTCACTGTAAGGCCGTGTGAGAAAAAAAAATCAAAATAAAAATCAAATCGACGCGACTGTCATCTCAGTAGCGCCGTTCATGTCATGGCATTCTAGGCGCACCGATTGCTTTCAGCACCAAGGACAGCCACCCGAACAGAGGACATTTTCACTATTAATGTTTGATGCCCGTTTTACAGCGATTTATCAGAGGAAGAGTGCAACTTACATTCCGTTTTGTTCTTTGAAGAAAGCAAGAAAGAAAAAGAAAGAAAGAAAGAAAGAAAGAAAGAAAGAAAGAAAGAAAGAAAGAATAAAAAGCTAATATTAATATTTTTACATATTTGTAATTTTATAACGTTCATAAATATGTGAACGTCTGTGGAGCACACAAACATGTTTTTTCTACCAAAACAATTGGAAGACATTTAATAATAATTTTGATCTGAAAGATTATTGTACACAAACTACAAACTACTGCCTAATGTCTAAGTAATACCTAATATCTAAACCTATAATGTTTCAGTTACACCAATCATGTCAGTATTCAATTTATTTAGAGTAGGCCTATTGGTTGAATTTGTGATGCTGACAAGTTATCATCAATTCTAACCTGCTTAAATTGAGGAAATCAGTTCTCCTAATCGAGCCGATTACTTAACACGCTAATATGAACGAATTATTAAATTACACATGGAATTATGAAAAGCTGATAATTATCAGTGAGTAAGTAATCACTAAGTGGAGCTGTTCATTACAGTCGGGCATCGAGGGCTCGCCGAGAATGGAAATGAAGAGGCTACTCACTGCCTGCTTGAAGAAACGGCCTATCCCAAGCGAGCCTACCCCCTTAACTTTCACATAGGTGCGAAAAATATCGATCGGTTTTTATGATAGAAAGTCAGTCAGGGGTAAACGGAGAGTTAAGACTAAAATAAAAGTGCATTCAATACACACGCGGGTTCACTTTACCTGTTATATTTTAGATGTCTGTTTCAAGGAAAAGAGAATGAGTAATTTTTATAAAGAGGGGGCACTGACCTGTTTGTAGCTGTATCGCATGTGATTCGTATGCTTAAAAATCATGGCGGTCACACTCAAAAGGGAAAGGGCAGCGCTGTTTCCCTTTGTTATAATTAGGCCTTCTGTTTTCTTTCGCTTGCCCCCCTTAACATTTCCCCCCATTCACAGGGATAGTGATGAAAATTTAATGAAGCCAGGGACTGTCGGTGCTCCGTCTGGGGACCTGCGAATAGAATATTTTAACTGTACATTTACCCCCAAGTGTCTGCCATCAAAGCCCGTTAAGGCAAACCAAAGGCCTCTGACGTGTTGGAGACACTAGAACCCCTTATTTAGTGCATGAACGTTTATTGTCTTGTCACTGCAGTCCATTACATTTTATTTATTTTTTTAATTATTGTGTGTGTGTGTGTGTGTGTGTGTGTGTGTACATGGCACTTCGGCATTAAAAACCATTTGGTCTTGAATCAATGCAATATTAGGCTAATTATATTCCATGCTTATTTTAATATATATATATATATATATATATATATATATATATATATATATATATATATATATATATATATATATATATATATATATATATATTATACAGGATGTGACATGAAAAAATGGCCCACAGATTTGTAATGAATGTAAAAGTGATAAATAATAGCGCCAATACACAAGTTCTCACGCTTTCTTCGATCTCATCATGTCTTGAACTCTATCAGGATCACACGTGCAAATTACTTAGCCAAAGGAGTATTAGGGTTTTATACGGAGAGTTGGTTAAATGAAAAAAATATAAATAATAATAATAATAATAATATATATATAATAAAGATGATAATGAGTGAAACACTTGTAAATCTAATAAAACGTTAGCGCAGACCTTTGTGCTTTGCCCATATAATAAAAGTAATACAAATATGACAACAATACCACTATAGTAGCCAAGGCTTCAAAGTAAAAAATAATATGCACAGACTAAATAAACTAAAGTTTGAATACACCCGTATATTTTAAGATTATTATGTAGACCGAGCTAAGGCCTGTCTTAAATTTTGTTTTTATGTTATCATGATTTAATCAATTGTTAGTATATACTGAGAATGAAAGTCATCAAACATTTATTTTCTGAATTAAATTCCAGCAGTAGCTAGTAGCTTACACATTGTTAACTTTTGACGTCATGTCTTATAGGCTTATGTTCATTAGCCTACTGAGTAAAATAAAAGGGTATTCATATTTGAACATGTTTAACATGGGTTCATTCTAATAGAACATAAGCTATTTAACATGTTACCATTTAGAGGTGTGTGACATAAATATAAATATCTAACTTAAACATTAAGCTAACAAGTTCTTTTAGCAACTTGAAAAAATAAAGACTTAGCCTAATGACGGAAACACCTTAATCACAAACCAACCAATTATTCGCTTGTTTTCTGATAGCGATATACAAACTCAATAAACGACTATTTAATTGTGTTTCAAACAAACAACTGGCGGATTTTGAATTATGCCTATTTCAACAAAATACAAATAAAACAATTCACAATGAAAAGGTAAATCCACCGATGTTGAGTCAGGTGAACAATTAAGAGGCTATTCTAATGGACAAACGCACACTCATGAGCACAATTCATACTTAACGTAAATTCAGTTTATTATCCATATGGATACTGCAAGTAGGCCTACACCCCATATTGTGGCATATATCTACTGTTGAAATTGGTGTCTTCAAAAGAGGCCTATGGTGATTAAATATTAACGAGTCTAGGATGAGCATGTATGTTTCTTGCCCAGCCTGGTTTTCCTGCTGCTCGCCATGAAATCCATTCTCAGACGCTGTTGCGCCGTTCCAAATGAGCAAGTCACAGTTAGATCGCGCATTTGGCAATAATGAGAAGGTGGTAGAGCTGTCTGCAGGATGTGTGTGTTCATTGGGGTTTGACAGCCGTGCTCCGCTGCAGATCTATTCATCATACCCGCAAGGACTGCCTCTCTCTCTCTCTCTCTCTCTCTCTCGCTCTCTCTCTCGCTCGCTCTTCCTCCTCTGTCCTCAGTTTATACAGAACAGAATCATTTACATAAAGTCCTTAAGGCAAATAACTGTTGGGGGCTCTAATTTATATCTGATCGAAAATTAGCCGTCATTATGCGGCCCATTAGCCGCGTCTTTAATGTGCTTCTAAGCACCATTTGTCTAGCAGCTTGTTAATATCCTTCAAGTCTTAAAAGTTGAGAGCTCATTAAAAGACTCTGCTCCCTGGTATTGATGCTATTTTATAAAATTCTGCATGAAGGGCCGTTTAAAAGTTTGTCTCTTCCTCCATGAATTTCCTGAACAGCATGGAATATCCAAAATTGTTTTAGCGCTTTGTGGTCAATAACACAAATATTTCAATGGAGAAAAAAACAATGTGTGGAAAAAAAAAAAAATCCTGTAGACTAGTCGATTGCCGGCAGGTGAAGTGCTAACAAGCATTAAAACTGACTGAAGTGTTTGCAAATGATGACTCTTGATTCATCCAGAAATATTTTTGCACACGTTATGTAGCCTAATTTAGAAGCGTTGCAAATTCGATAGAAAATAGTTTCTATTGTGCAATCAATATTGTGTTTCTTATCAAGAACTGTCGTAGTACATAATCAGGCGTGTGCCGGGTGCTGCTTGCCCGTGGGTGGGATTTAACGGGTCTTTATTATTAGTTGAAAAACTCCTCCGGGCTAAAGCAATAAAGCGCATAATTAGAATGCTAAAGACTGATGTAAATAAAAGCAATGAGGCAGTGGTGAGAGATGGGACACTGGGGTCAGGCTCTCATCAAAAACCCAGTTGGTGTGATGACACGACGCCCGGCCAAGTGCCAGATGCCTGGGGCTACAGCGATAGACTACAGGCAAAATGGAACAAATGACTTAGATGGAGTGCACATAAAACCTTAAAACGTGTTTCAAGCATTTCGGAGTATATTGCATTATGCATGCATTTAATGCACCGAGCGAAAGAATCGCTATTATTTGTGGAATATCACGCGCAGCCACTCTTAATTTGTGTAGTGTCCTGTTTAAGGAGAGACATTAACTTTGTTGCCTGTAGCTTGGACTTTTAGCTAAACTAAGCATATTTACATCACCCTAAAAACTTGATGGTACTTTGAAGGTAATTTATTTAACAAACAATTTGATTTACTTGACCAAATAATTTTCGCTCCTTTCGCTAGGTTGAAATTGTATTATTAGCCTATTCTTCTTCTGCTTCTTCTTCTTCTTCTTCTTCTTCTTCTTCTTCTTCTTCTTCTTCTTCTTCTTCTTCTTCTTCTTCTTCTTCTTCTTATTATTATTATTATTATTACTATTATACTGCTTGTAATTCCATAAATTACACATGAAGACATTTGTATCCCATTTTTTTCTTCTTCTTTTTTGTTTTGTTGTTGCTATTATTACAGTATTGTGGTGGACGTGAGGTAATTAAATATAACATGTTCAGTATAGTATAAATAGCTTGGAATGCCAATCGAATTATACATATATCCCAACTATATGACCCAGTAATTAATTATTATGCATTTACTGTCAGCCATTAATTAGCGTGAAGACTATATAAATACACACACACACACACACACACACACACACACACACACACACACACACACACACATACATACACACACACATATATATATATATATATATATATATATATATATATATATATATATATATATTAAAAGAAGAGTCTCTTCTTTTACTCTGATATATTTAGTGACCCTTAATTCCATATTATCCTACTTTAAAATATCATAGAGCATCGATGTAATGCCACAGACTCAAATGATGTAATTGTTTTTGACACGAGGGATGTGTTATTCAAGCTCAGAGTGCAGAGATGTAGGCCAGTGAAAGAGGCACCAAATAAAAAAGCACACACGAGAGAGAGAGAGAGAGAGAGAGAGAGAGAGAGAGAGAGAGAGAGAGAGAGAGTGAGAGAGAGGAGAGCTGCCCTGTTTAAAGAGCTTTCAATTCTCCGTTTGATCCCTCTCTTCGCTAATGAGATGTTCACTAGAGGTTTACCTGGTTACCCATTAGCTGGGATTTACTGTACCCCAGCCGCCTCTCACCTTGTTTTATTTCTTTGCTCACATCACTAATCACAGATGTTGGAAATGCTGACTACAGAATACGGAAGGAAAACACGCCACTATTCAATAACTGTAGCCTGAAGTACACCAATGGCTGCTCTTTGTGGAAACTGGAAGTGTCTCGTTATTATTATTATTATTATTGCAATACACTTATAACAGCCTACACTACACTATTCTTATTTTACTAATCAGCAGGCCCAGAAGCATTCTGGGGGCTCTTCTGCATTTTCTTCACTGATTTGGGCAATTCACACACTGAATCTGAATATTTCTGTGAAATTTATTTTTTAAATATGTAAAATGTGTTAAACATGGATGTGAGTAGCCTTCCACACTTTTATTGGTGGCTGAAGACATAACCAAATTGGTGCAAAAAATCTACAGAATTCATATTAATATACCTATGTTAATTTACAGTATATGTTCCATATATGTTCAATATGATACAGAATAATAAAGGTAGTAAGTCCTAGTTATAAGCTTCAGAAGGAATAAATGACCAATGCTCCATGACAGGTGTGCTGGAATAAAAAAAATAAAAAAGCACACCCAATCTAAACATAATCAACGCAAAAGGTTAATTTCGATTGAGGATTTTTTAAAGTTATCTATTTTGTAACTTGTCATAATTTAGATGCACTCTTAAGTTGCCATTTAAAAACCTAAGCTGCTTAGGATGAATGGTATGAAAGGCTTTGCCCTTTGTGGTTGAAGCAAGAACTGCATTAATGAGACACTCAAGTACTTAAGTACTATACTTAATAAGCACTTAGTACTTAATAAATGAGTGCTGGGGAATCTTGATAATTCCCAAAATATCTTTGAACCAATCATCTCAAAACCTTTTACATGTATTAAAATACACGCTATAGTTGAATATGCAATTCTTTCCATCAAACATTTTCAATTCCACAAATACATTACTTCTGCTACATGCAATGTGTCTTGTAATGCACTAAAATGTTTGCATTTTGCCCCACATTGAGATGGCAGGGGGGATAGTTTTAGAAAATAACTGAGCTGAGTGTACTGGTACTGCAACAATGAAGTGTTTTATACTGAAATACATCCTTGGAGCAGTGTAAGTCTCCAAAGTGTCTTTGTAAAAGGTTGATTACTGTTAGGAATACATCAACGGATGGCTGCAGGCTATCAATGCTAGTGCCGCTGAGCTATTGTCAGAGACATTTTTGTGGTATCGTGACATATTGCAGAGTATTTCACGATGATTTTACACCATGTTAGTCGTCAAAAATAAGTCAAAAACATTAGAAATGTGTTGTCATTAATTAGAAGGATGCTTCAAAAAATGTATTATAGTCTTTGAGAATTAAAGTGTTATTTCAAAGCCAAGTTATTTCACTTCTGCCATCTGTGGAAATACCACTCTTACAGTGTTCAAATTTTAAAGATCAATTTGGCCAAAGGTCTATTACTGTTTGTAGCACTTGGCCCACTTCATAATGGGGACCACAAATAATTTTTGCACCAGGGTACAACATTGCCTTGTTTTGTTGCTAGTGTGAGTCACATGAAGGGACACAAACAGCTGTAAACAACAGAGCAATCAGTGTCCCATCTGCTGTGGCCCACTTACATGAACGTATGTCACCACTTCTTTTACTCTGTGCCAAGCAAGTGCCCGAGGACATGCGTCCCCAAGAAAAGGACCTATTTTCAGAGGAAGAAAAAAAGTAAAAAAAAAAAACGTTGTTACAGCAAGAAAATGCCATGTTAGGGAGCCATCTCGGTGACACACTAGAATTCTGTCTCAGCCTCAAAGAGTTATTAATGCTGAGAACCCTGATTAACACCTGCAATAAAAACATCTTCTGTATTTTTAATATCAACATGAAGCTATACACACACAGTAACTTTGTTGTCTTTGGCACTATAAATGTCCACAGTCTGAGAATAAAACAGCAATCATTAATTATCAATTAAGGATGAAACGTAAGCACCTCCCTCTCTATAACTTAAACATTAGCATCCACTGGGTGAAGCGCAGCACAGCCCATGGGGCAATGGTGCACTGCTGCTTTAGGTCCACTGTAAGTTAGTCACATTACTGTTGATATTTGCATTATCCAAAAGACCAATTTTAGGTACATTTTCACTCTTAATTCAGTGGTTTCTCTAGATCACCAAAGTATTACCTTTGTAAGAATTACCCAATCCAGCCAAATCATATTTATCTTTTTGAGCAATATCCCTTTTGATGGTATAATTAGCCTAATAAACAGATATATCTGATGTTTTGAATGAACATTAATTGTTCATTCAAAAGCATTGGGGAAAAAAATGAACCAAAAAAAAAAAGAATGTCAAGTCATCATTGGGCTGACTTAAAGG
This sequence comes from Xyrauchen texanus, assembly GCF_025860055.1. Taxonomy (NCBI): domain Eukaryota; kingdom Metazoa; phylum Chordata; class Actinopteri; order Cypriniformes; family Catostomidae; genus Xyrauchen; species Xyrauchen texanus. Next base: position 20,456,840 of record NC_068286.1, on the reverse strand, counting down.
TATAGTTTACCCCTCCCCAAAAAAAAATAGTGAAATTTTTTTTTATTTTTTTTCCATGGAACTCAAATGGATACATTTTAAGAATCTTCACACAGCTAAAGTGAACGGCGACTCTGGATTCAACATAAAACCACAGTCAAAGTTGATCAGACATATTACAAGTGGTCTGAAGCCACACTTTATGTGATGAACAGTCCAAAATGTAATTCACTAGTCCTTCTCAAACTCAAATAATTGATCAACTCCCATTTGCAGCAACCCAATCAAATATGGCAACTGAGCACCATTAGCCCTTATCTGGTATCCACATTTTTCATGAATATGGAAGTTTTCCATGATTCGTTTTCAGTCGCATTGGCGTATATTCCTAGTGGGTAATGTAATATTATAGGTTTTGCATTTGTAAAAATGGTAAAAAAAAAAACAACAACATGTGGCTATATAGTGCCGATACTTAAAAAAAAGAATAACCATAAATGGTTGTTGTTATCCATCTGGATCACTTTTTGGTATTTTTTTCATTGCGTCTTGAGACCAGAAATAGAAAACAGACAATTAGGATCATCATGGCGCCACCCAGTGTTTGCTAATAATTATCAAATAATACCTAATTTGATAATTATACCTAAATTGTTAAATCAAAAACTGTATTTATTTGTTTCTTAATTTCATTCATTCATTGTCATTATGAACCTATGCCCAAAATATCAATGGTGGTGACATTTGCATCACCTCGTTGTGTCTACTGTCAAATTAGCCAAAGCTGTCAGGCCACCAACATTCCTCCACATAGTAACAAATAACCATTAGACCATTAGGTGGACCCAGCTTCCATCTATAAGCCTAAGGCATCAGAAGTGGTAAAGATACAGCACCCTGTTTGCACCTTAGCTGCAGTCATTAAATCCACACACAGAGAAGTGTGGTTGTCAGCAAATGAGGGATACAATGTCTAACATAATATGGTCCTACAGTATAATTACCGGGCTATGGTCCTTATTTGACAGCAATGATTCAGTCAACCTCTCGTTTACAATGAACATCCCTGCAATTCTACCCACATTTTGCTTTTTGAAACTACTGGTAGTATGCTTTAATCAGGTTTCTCTTTCATTCAGGTTTTAGGATAATGGCATTAACATAAGCCTATGTCTTTGTCATTCATGGTGGCCACTGCCTGCACAGGCTTCAGAGTCAGTGCCCATAATGATCGCTCAAATACGCTTAATGCCTGAAAGCCCAGCCAGCTCCTTTATTTAAGCACAGGTCAAAGAGACTTGTAGTCCTCTGGGTGGAATCTGTGAATTGTGGGAGATTTGAAGCAGGCAATGTCATCATTTTCATTCACAAGGGCCTCAAAGACTCCTGTCTGTTATTCTTGCTCTCTCATTTACTTCATCACTGGCGCAACAATGTAATATACATAATTCAAACAACCGGGGAATGGCTGTGGGCTCCCAACCACCTGCTGGCTTTTATTAGCTAATTAATGGTGATTTATTGTAGTTGCTATTTCGAGTGTAGCCGATTGCCTTCAGGAGTCTATGAACGCCACGTGAATTCTGATGGTAATTATGCTTCTTTGATGGGCAGTCTACTAAAACAAAAAGTTCTGTCTCTTGTGCCCCACAGCAGTGAAATGTTCAACTCTTATGGAGACGACCTTGTGTGTGTTTTTTCTGTCTCATTAGCACCTCACTTTTGGGTACATTTTGCTGAGACTAATATATGTGATTTGAAAATTGATATATTTTTTATTTAATTTTATTGGTAATATCTTCAAATATGACTTATAGCTTGCAACACTCAACTTAATTGATAGCTGCAACATATTACAAGCATAATTATACTCTGTATCATCAGCATATGACGTACATATGATAAACCACAGTGAAGAGAGCACAATACATCCTTTTAAAGGGATAGTTCACCCAAAAATTTAAATTCTCTCATTATTTACTCACCCTCATGCCATCTCAGATGTGTATGACTTTTTTTCTTCAGCAGAAAACAAAGATTTTTAGAAGAATATTTTAGCTCTGTAGATCCTCACAATGCACAACACACTATCATGGTGAAATCATAAAGATTCATAGGACTTTTCTAAATTTGGCAAATTCATATTTTATTGAACGACTTGTACATTAATTTGTACAACTTTCACTACAGCCATTTACAGTACATCGCTCAACATTGTTTCCATCTAATAAGTGAAAATTCTTGCTTCTGTCACACACAGCATCTTCCTATCATGTTTAAATACTCTACTGAGAGGTTAGGTTTAAATAAGGGGTTTGGGTAAGGGCATAATATTAATAAGCATATCCTTGATGCGCATGAGGAACTCGCGCTTATTTCTGCATTACACATCTGGGCATTTGCACGTGATCTAATTGTACAAATTCATATGAACAAAATCGTATGACATCATATGAAATATCCGCCTTATAAAATATGTACGGCTTTTCATGAATGGTGATCAGACTTTTGTTGCTCCAAAAATCACAGAAACACAGAAGTAATCCATAAGACTCCTATGGTTAAATAAATATCTTTAGAAGTGATATAATAGGTGTGGGTGAGAAACAGATGAAGTCCTTTCTTCCTCTAAATCTACACATTCACTTTCACTTTTACATCTGAAAGTGAAAGTGAAGATTTTAGAGCTAAAAAAGGACTTTTCTCACCCACACCTATTATATTGATTATGAAGATATGGATTTAAACACTGGAGTCATATGGATTACTTTTATGCTTCCTTCATGTAATTTTTGGAGATACAAAGATTTGATCACCATTCACTTGCATGCTACATAGCTGAGATATATATATATAAAAAAAAAAAATTGTGATCTGCTGAAGAAAGAAAGACATACACATCTGGGATGGCATGAGGGTGAGCAAATGATTAGAGAACATTCCTTTTTGGGTGAACTATCCCTTTAACGCTATACCTCATACCTATACATATATCTCTATTTGCTGTGATCGTTCACAAAATTACTTGTTAATGGAACAATTTTCTTGTCTTCAAAAGACGTTATAAGCAAACTGTCCTCCTGAAAATAGTTTTTATGGGGATATGTTTGAGAAAAAAGAGAATAGCAGAGATTTATATTCCTGCCAGTAATGAAGAAGCTACTGTGTCATTTATTTCAATCTTGTAAGGAGGATCAGTCTTATGTCTTCTGAAGGAGCTATGCTCCAACACATACTAATGCAGAAAAGCATGAGCATACTATGTTGAAACAAGAGAGCAATGTCCTAAGGCTGCTTCTGTGAGTCCCTTTGTTGTCTTGGTGAGCTCACACAAAATCTATAGAGATATACTCAAACATCCTCTCCTTAATGTTCACAAGATCATTTCTTTCAAAAGGGGACAAACATGGGATGACATTACGAAAGTGCCTGAAGGGCCAGGACTGGTTGGCTTTCAGCTATGGCACACAAAAGTCAACGATTTTACACACATGGCACAGTATTGCTGTGCACAGCTGTCACTATACTCAAGAAGGACGGAAGGACTTTTTTTTTTTAAGACTGCTAGGTGTTATCCTGTTTTGATCTGATATTCAGCGTTGTAATTAATGTGTATAGCAGGCCTACTATTGAGATTCTAGGTGTTCAATTTTAAAAAGTCAAAGCTTAAAAACACATGAAGTACAAACTGATCTGTTTACACTGAAGTTCACATACACCATCAAATCGACATTGCTATTTGACCTCAAGTCCACAAAGGCCTAGGATCTGAAAGTTCAAATGATGACCTCTTGATGTTTTTCACCCACTTGCATGCATATCCTTGGGGAATCCTGGAACAGGTTTCCTCCCAAAAGGCTTCCGAATGTATAAAGCACTGTGTTAAGTCACCTGGTGTGTCTCAAAAGAGAGTGTTAGTCAAGGAATCTTGGGGTTAAACAACGACTGCACACATACGCCTTGACTGATCATTTTCATCATAATTCATATTGAAATTCGAAACCGCGGGGGGAAAAATTTCAATAACAAAACTTTGAGACATTGCCTCCAGCGATGCATGATGTTAACAGAGTGTTCTTCACCTAGCTCTGTTCTTTCAAATCATCCAGGGTTATGTTTACACATAGGGAATATAATTCACCTTCATGTCTGCTTTTAAAGGTGTATAGGATGCTCCACTTCTGACTACGTTCACTTGACAGAACATTAAGATAAATACATATACTTCTTCAGACATAGAGATATGCCATTATGTAAATGCAACTGTACCACTATATGCCACACACACAACAAAACACTTAACATTAACATCCATACAATCCTGAAGAGGACATGTACACACATACAAATGTGTAATTTAAGTGCATAGCTTGTTAAAAACAAGGCTTTTAAGGATAATTAAGATGTTATCTTAGAAACAAACCTGAACCGGTGTGTCTATATTACTCTGATTCAAGCTGAGAGAGGTCAGTATGTATAAACATCAGAACAATGGAAGATAAGTGGCCTTTATTCCCAAATAGAGAAATGCCTAAGCTCAACAGGCCCCTTGCTGAAAAGGGAGAAAAGTGCCACCTAAATTGTGCTGAATAACTCTTCCCTCTCCGCATTCCCTTTTTGGCTGAAGTGAGAATGAATCTGATGTGGGAATGGATATCTAAGAGTTATTGTCCCCAGAAATGCAGTTATCATTGTGCAGTCTTTGAATGCTCCAGGGAACCCTGAAACGAATAGGTGCAATAAGTTCACTTTGCAGAATTAATACAGTAATTCTTTATCGTGGCGAAGAGACAGGGAGAGTATTACCTTGGATTTGGAGTTTAATGCAAATGGTATGAGGCTGATCTTTTTTCCCTTCTGTCTCTTTCCTCCTTTTTTAATGATGGCCCTAATTTGTTAGCTCCTTCTAAATTATTAATCTCTTTTATATTCATGTAGTTATTACGTGTCATAACTGTGTATCTATGGGGTGAAATTTAATAGCATCTGCTGGACCTTCGGAGAGGGCCCAGTGTCGGAAAACGACATTAAAAATTGATAATTAGCTAAATATTTGCCTTATCACATTTGCTTAGCAGCTACTTTAATAAAGAGGCTTGCAGCTGCTGTGGTCACTTAGCACAGGCAATATGATATTTGCATTGAAATGCAAGGACACGACTGTTTAATTCAATTATATGGAATTTGGAGGAAGAGACAAATCATGAAGACAAATTATACAAATTTTGAGGATTGCGAGAAGAATAAAAAAGATGTGAATTCTAATCTTAAAATGCATATGTGACTTCACCCCTAGATGCATACAGTATGTGGGTCAAAAATGACCCAAATGAAAGTTTGAAGTTTATTCTTGATAAAATCTTTAACTTATTTTCAAGACAAAAATAAAATGATAAAAGCATAGACTGAATGAAAAGTTGTTATACTTAAATACTATGTACAGATGGAAAACGTAAATGTTTAATAGTATTGAATACCACAGATACAATTTACAGGTTATATTTGACCCACATATGGAAACGAATGGTTGCTTTGCAAATTTCCCTTATAATAAAAAATAAATAAAAAAAGTCCAACTAAATGTTAAAATAGTCAGTTCACATTGTCAAATACACCTTAACTAAGACCTTCTTTGAGCATCAAATGAAAAGACAACTTAATTTGAAAATTATAGTCAAAAAGTAGATTACTGGGTCATTTGACCCCTTAAAATGTGTTTCAGATGAGAGCAAATCAGAGAAAATCCTGCCATTTGAAGAGGTTCTAACACCAACAGGCAGGAAAGAGAGAAGAGAGATGGAGAGGAAAAGGATAACGGGACTGGGCACAAAATGTAAGAAGAGGTGGCGTGTTAACATTTTCCAGCAAAGCATTGACCCTTGATGTGGCACTGCTGGAGGGGGCAGGGCAGCCCCTCTTAGGCAGCCCCCACAGACAGTCTCATGAGTGGACCATCTGGCAGCCAGCTATCTGTCTCTCTGGGCTTTGAGCCACCACTGGCTAACAGGTTCCTAACACTACTAAGGAGGGTGTGTGTGGAGATTACTAAGTAACGATTGAACATAAAAGTGTGTGTCAAAATGACCTTAAGACACTTACTTAGACACTGATAAATGAAGAATGTATAGGTAAAAAGATGCCAGGTATACTGTATGTAAAAATTATAAATCAGGATAAGTTCACATGAATTACACAATCTTTCATGAAGGCATTGTTTTTCAAAAACATCAATTGTTTACAACTACTGTATCAAATGTAATTATGTTTGAAGAGCACATACTTCATGAAACTTGAAGTCAGACTATGGTAATGTGGTTGTTGGAAGATTAAACTGGTCTCCAGATTTTTAAAGCTGAAGTATGCAATTTTTTGTGCCATTAGCACCACCAAATGGAAGTGCAAAAAGATAATCACTTCTTTCAAACAGATTACAGAAAACTTCTCCTGTCTTCCATTGGTTGTACAAACAGATCATCCAGAGCCAATATTGCTGGGTCTGGCTTGATGGGCCACTCAAACAAAAAGAGGAATGTTTTTGTAGTGCTATTGACCTGTTTCAGTGACATCACTTTTTCCTCACAGCCGCCATATGTGTGACCATGAGCGGAAGGAAACAATGGTGGTGAATGGAAAAACACCTGAGAAACTATAACAAGAAAAACATAAAAAATTGCTTTTCCAATTCCAGGAAAAGTTCATACAGGTCTGAAGACAGCACAAATATTGCCAAATTGAACTTTCGCGGATATTTAAAGATATTTTATCCACGATTCATCTCTGTGCGGCCGTGGGTCTAACCGGCGAGTACACATGCCCACCGTATACATCTCTTGTTCAGAAGTTACAAATGTTTTTGTGTTGTTTTCTGGTCTGATTTACAGTATTACAAAACATCTGTGTAAATCCTGTCTGTTTGAATGTAAGAGCTGCAAACTCCTGAAGAAGGTGTAGCATATTGAAGGTTTAGGAATTTTAGTCACAAACATGGCAGCGTGGTCATACAGTGACGTCACATAAAACAGGTCAATAAGACAGTGAAATCAGCCTATAAATGGCTTACTTATAGTTGACTCTGCAGATTAAGCTCGGATACCAGAAAGAATTATAACATCCAAAAAACCATGCACATCCTCCTTGTACATGATTATACAATCTAAACCTTCTTGCACATGAATATGTATGATTAGATAACAGATATGATAGTCTTAATTTTTTAATTAATAATTTGACGTAAATACCCAACGTTAACTCATTAGTATTTGTAGGTATTTACGTATATGTAGAGTGTGGTTCTAGCATAGATACATTTTTATATGTTTGGAAAGGCGAGATAAGTGCATTGACAACATTTTCACAGCATCTAAAATGCAAACCCTTTTACATTCATTTTAAACAACATCAGGGGCACCGTAAGGATTTAAAGAACTCTGCACTAGGCCCCTTATTTCAACCTGTAAAATATATATATTTTTTATAATAATAATACATGTGAACATAAGGATGATTGCACATTAAATAAGAGACACTAAAAAGAATTTGAGTTTGAAAAGTTCATTACAATAATGGATTTAATATAAATAACTATACAATAAATAAATGAATGAATATTAGAATGTTTGATCGTGTCATTAGGAGTTGGGACTGTGTTTCTAATGGAAATGTTGGATTTATTTATAATTTACATTTTAATTGAAGTCATCTCATCATATGTAAAGAAATGAATATCTGAAGGCAACAAAACCAGGTTTTCCCCCTAAAAGAGCATTGGAATAATACAGATTTTATAAAGGTGGAAAAACGAATTGCTTGGCCCATAATTCAAACAGGTCCAGGCTTTAAAGCCCTTGATTTTACCACAGGTTTGACCATGGATGGCTCATCATTGAGTAGATCAATGTAACTGACAAAGTAACAGTAGCCTAAACATTTAAAATCTGTCATTAAAACTGCCTTTGTTATAATAAAACTAGTATAGACTTATGAGATGTTTGACATCCTCCATAGTGCATCAAAGTAAAAATTATCGGTTTAATTCAGCTTGTAGAAACGTGTCTCTTAGAAAAGTTTCTGCTCCAACAATTCTTCAGAGATTTTATAAAAATAAAAAAAAAATTGCATTCACAAAAGGCTATGTGTTTTAGATGTTGTCAGTACATTCATGTTATTTCAGTGTCTATTCAAAAATTATGTGAACCAGAATCACAAATTGACCAGACTTTGGGCAAAACGCCACTCAAAAAAAAAAAAAAAAAAAAAAGTAAAATTTGAATTACTCTTGTTTTATCTGCTATCTAACATTTTATATATTTCAAGCTTTCTAGAAATGGATTTCAGATCTGTATTTGCTCTGAGTGTTGTCGAATGTGGAATTAATGAGAGGCATTCTTATTAAATGAATAAATAAACAACAACAACAATGCTCTGAAAACACTGAATGCAATGAAAACATAGCAACTTTGAAACTTGAAATCTATTCATTAAAATCTGAGTTTTATTATGTTATGATACTTAGTAATTTATGTTGATTTTATTTTATAGGTAAAATTTCCGATTAACCGTTGATTTAAATTTCATTGTTCAGTTGAAGTTTTGACATTAATGGACAGGATGTTTTATGTATTTAGAAAAAAATGCCCTAATAGGGGTGAAAGAAACTTCAGGGGGCTAATATTGCCCATTAATAGGGTTCATTTCTGACACTAATGTGTACAATTTAATTATGAACACCTGCAAATACTAATGGAATGACCCTGAAATAATTCATCCATTGCTTCAAACATTCAATTAGCGCTTCCTGTGGCTGCAGTCTGCTCTTCGAAGAACATGAAGAGGTAACGGCTGGGATGTATTGACTAGCCGGTGTCATGTGCGAAAGCGAAGAAGAGGGGTGGGCCCTGTCTGCTTAATGGACTGAAATTAAATGAGGGGGAATGGACTCTAATTAGGGAACAATTGCTATGTATCTTGCCCTTTCCCTTCTATGGCACCACACACATTCGTACACAAACAGTTATCTACAGTACACTTCATCGCAGGCCACCAGCTGGTGGACTGTCTGCATTTGCAAATAATTTGCCAATAAATAAAAAAGAAAATACAAAGGAAAGAGAGGAGAGAGAGAGAGAGAGAGAGAGAGAGAGAGAGAGAGAGAGGGTGAAGACAGCAACTGGGGCTCGGGGGGCTTTGCTGCTAGGGTACTACTTGCTCCTTGCAATGAGTTGCAACTGTCAGGTTATTTTATCTCCAGCTTTTTATCATGATTCAGAGCCCGGCTCGGAGGAAGCCACCTGAGAGTGCAAGGAATTTGTAGGCTACAAGTCATTAGCAAGGCCTGCTGAGAAATGGAGACCAGAGATCCACTGAATATTGCTACAGACAAAGTACGTCTTAACCCTTTATGGTCTGACAGGAAAGGTGGTTTCTCAGAAGTGGTGGCTTTCATAGCTGTACTGGTTGCTGTAATATATGATGCATGGAAAGACCACAACACCAATGGAAGATCTCACAATGTGTTGAGCAGGTTGCAAGGTAGTGAAGAATGCTAGACTTTCATTTATAAGAATGGAAGACTGGAGGAACAGCAATTTGAAGGCTACACAAAGGCATTTTCAATGGGGGAAGAACACAGACTGAGCATTTAATTTGCAAAGAGTCATTTAAAACGTAGTGGCAATACATTTTTACAGAGCATGTGTGTTAAAAGGAGACATACAAAACTCTATTAGTTTTTTTAACTTGCTTTTGGAACATTCAGCTGAAGTAGAACCCTATAGAACAGTTTAAACTAGACCTAATATGCATACTGATCTTACAGGAAAAGGTGACAGGGGGTTGATTTTTTGTCAGCTAAAGTCTCTGCTCTCTTAATTTTTCAAAATGCCCCCATTGGTCGAATTTGGATCTGCAGTTGAACGCCTGTGCACATCTACACAATGAACTGCACAAATGAGCAAACATTATCCAAATTAAAAATTTTAATAGTAATTGTATACATATATTTGTAACCCTAACATTACTGAAACCAAAACTGTTTTTTTTTTACTTCTTTGAAGGGATGTGTCATGAAATACACAGAGCGTTGAATTTCGGAAATATTTGAGTAGTAACTAGTAACTACATTAACATACTCCTAACCCTAATCTAAACCCTGTCCTTAACAGAACTAAGACCAAAAAAATTTTTCTTAGCAAAAGTAGTATTTCTCTATCCATAAATCAAAAGGGATGTGACAGCAAAGGCACAAAGCCACTAATTTTCAGAAAATGATCATTTTCCACATGGTGGCGCTTGTCCGGCATTC